>NW_021319945.1:1794515-1835659 GCF_001605985.2 Dendrobium catenatum | reverse complement strand
GACTGTTGGCGAATGAATGGTACATTAACTTGATTTTCATCAAGTGCAAGTACTCTTTCTTCGGCGTAGTGTTGGTAAACACGATGATGTTGAGCCGTCCATCCATCTTCATATAATGTTTCTGCCGGAACAAGATTAGCTCTTCGTCGTTGGGAAAGTTGTAACTCATTTTCTGGGTCCAGTTGGCTTTCGAGCGTAGCTTGATAGTGACGCCTGCGAGGCAATCTTCTTTGAAGTGCATAGGCCATTCGAGATCGCAGCCTGTATCCTCGAATATGATCTTTTATGGTCTCTGGGAGGATTGGGGTAGTAGTTCGATTTTGTTAGCAGATTGAATTGGCCCATCCAAAAGCAACTTGGTGAGTTGCTGTGCAGAGAATTGAGCTAGGGTTTTTTTTTTTCCACCGCCGCTGTTTTGCTTCCTTAGCTCTCCGCCTCCTCCCGCCTGGGAGGGCTCTCCCCTCCTCTCATGGCTTCTTCTTCAAAAGATTTCCCCCCACTTACTAGCGCTTCTGTGCTAGGCTCTCCGGCTAACCTTTCTTATGCTGCGAATGTTGCAGCTCCCGCCACGATGCCACCTTCTTTCCCTGTTTCTTTCTTCTCTCCGGGTCAGAAACTTTCCTTCAATGTCAGTGATCTCTCGGAAGGGAAAGCTATCTGGACTTCTGCCCTTATCGGCTACTCACTTGGCCCCCGTCCCTATTACGAACGTCTTCTCAAAGCCATGCAGAAACTATGGCCTCTAAAGGGATCGATGTCTCTTCTATCTCTTGCGGATGGCTTCTTTCTGCTGAAGTTCACTTCTTCTGAAGACCTGAAATCGGTTTTATCTGGCGGTCCATGGTTTCTTTTAGGGAAGCCCTTTATCCTTCAGCGATGGTCTCCGAAGTTCAAACCAAAGCGGGATGAAGCTTCTCCCATTCTGATTTGGATCAAAATAGTGGATTTTCCGCTAGCTCTGTGGACTCCTACCGGGATCTCTTGGATTGCCAGCTACATCGGTATTCCTATCTCTGTTGACTCCCTCACCGCGAATCGCTCTCGTTTAACATTTGCAAGGGTATGTGTTCTGATTTCCAAAGACTCTGTTTTGCATGATGAAATTCCTTTAGAAATCGATGGTGAAGACATGGTTTTAAATGTTATATACGACTGGAGACCTGATAGGTGTGAAGGTTGTGGATCTCTTATCCACCTCTTCTCGCTTTGCCCTAACAATCCAAATCCTCGCCCTGTTCTTCCCCCTCAGCCTCCCAAAAACAGAGGTCGGAGCACTTCCAGAGCTAGGACCTCTCGACCTCATCGCTCCAAATCCAAGGCCCCTGAACACCCTATTATAACCCCCGAATCCAACACTCAAACAACTCTTACTTTGATCCCACCCCAAGTTTTAGCTGGGCATTCCTCTCCTCAGATGCCTACTAAATTCAAGGCCCCTTCACCCCCTATCCCAAATCTCAATAACCCCACTGAAGAAACCTCTTCTTCAGAGCACTTAAACATCACCAGATCCCTTCCCAGTCCGGAAATTCCTTTAGTCAACAAATTTGCTTCTTTGCAATCGGATGAGGGTACTACCAGTAATTCCTTAGACTCTTCCTCGGAGACTGAGGTATCCAATGCTAGGCCTATGGATGACCCACCGATTTTGAAAATTCAAAGCACCTTGGAAGCTAAAATTCAAAGCACCTTGCCGCCAAAAACTAAACCAACTGTCAATATTGGAAAATCTCCTAGCAAAGCCACCGAAAGGGAAATCGGCCAGGAAGGCCAAAGGATCATCTTCCTAATGTCCTTGCCTTCCTTTGCTAGCTGGAATGTCCGTGGGTTTAACAACCCTGACAAGGTCCGTCTTTGTAAGTCTTTGATCTCTTCGCATGATCTTAAATTGTTTTGCATCTTGGAAGCTAAAATTTCTGCCAACTCTATGCAAGACTCGTGGTTTCTTTATTCTCATCTCCTCTTTGAGAATGAAGGAAGTTGTAACAACTTTAATGATTCAAGCCCTGGACGTATCTGGATTAAATGGTACTCCTTGGTTGTCTCCTTTACTCCAATTTTGACTTCGTCTCAATTAATCCATGGTCTTCTTTCCATGGGTTCCTTCCCTCCAATTTATGTATCTGTTATCTATGCTTCTAACAGTTTTGTTGAACGTAAATGCTTATGGGATCAGTTAATATCTTGTATGCCTCCTTCGGATCAGCCGTGGATCATACTTGGGGACTTTAATTGCTGTAGATTTGATTCAGAAAAGGCTGGGGGAACTTCTCCTTCCTCGAGCCGTTTGAGGGAACTTAACAATCTTGTGTTCAACTGTGGTGTGCAAGATCTCTCTTCTACTGGATTGTTTTACACTTGGTATAATCAAAGGGTTGACTGCCCAATTCATATTAAATTTGACAGGATGTTGGTTAACTCTGCTCTTCTGGACTTCCTCCCAACTGCTTACTATAAAGTTGAATCTCCTTTGGGCTCTGATCATTCCCCATTGATTTTCAAATCATCTGCTTCTAAACCTATTGCTGCGAGGTTTATGTTCAAAAATTATTGGATTAACATGGATGGTTTTTGGGATGAGGTTTTCTCTGCTTTCTCTTCTAGATCTCATAGAAGTCCTTTGGCATCTTTTGTCCACAGTCTTCATGTTCTTAAAGGGGCGATAAAGAACCGTAATTGGGCTTCCTCTTCTTTCCTCTCTAATGCCATTCAAGAGCTTAAATATAAACAGCACCTTTGCCTTTTACAGATCCAAGACCTCCCCCTTGACTTGGATCTTAACTCAAATTTGAAGGAGATTAATGAGGAATTAGCTTCCTTGCAAAATCAATGGACTTCTTGGATTACTCAAAGAGCTAAGTCTCTTTGGCTCACTAAAGGTGAAGATGATATTGGGTTTCTTTATGCAAAAATTAGAAGCAGACACAACAAAAATTATATAAAGGAAATTCATACGGAGGGAGGGCACTTTACTTATTTCAAAGACATATCTAAAGCCATTGTCAATCATTTCAAAGAATTATACAATCCTCCTACATCTCCCCTTATTTTGCCTTTGGATATTCCTGCTGGTAAGGTGGTGCCTACTCATTTTCATGACATGTTGGTTGCTCCAATCACCTTTGAGGAGGTTCAAATGGCTGTTTTTGACAGTAATGTGTCTTACACTCCGGGTCCTGATGGGTTCTCCTATGCCTTTTATAGGAGATCTTGGCACCTCATTGGACCTCAAGTTTTCAATGCTGTAAATCATTTTTTCATCTCGGGTTCTCTTCCTATTGGTGTCAAGGCCTCTGCTATCACTCTCATCCCTAAGTGCGCTCATGCATCTAATATTCATGACTACCGGCCTATCTCTCTTTGCAATGTGCTTTATAAGATTGTGGCTAAAATTATTGCTGAAAGGCTGAAGAAGGTGCTTCCCTTTGTCATTCATGATAGTCAATCTGGATTTATAGCCCAAAGATGTTCAACGGATAACATTATTCTTGCTGCTGAAATCCTGAGGGATTTCAAGAACCCGAGCAATTCTTTCTGTGCTAAGTTGGATATTAGGAAAGCTTTTGACACTGTCTCGAGAGAATTTTTGATTGCTAGGTTACTTCAGAAAGGCTTTCCGGAAACTTTTGTCTCTTGGATCAAAGGTTGCATTTTTGATGTTTACTTCTCCGTTTGCCTTAATGGTTCTCTTGAGGGGTATTTTAAATCTTCTTCTGGCCTACGTCAAGGTTGCCCACTTTCCCCTTTATTGTTTTGTGTGGTGATGAATGGTTTATCTAATATTTTGCATCGAGATTTTGTGGGGATTACTTGTGCTGACACCTCCATCAACCACCTCATGTATGCTGACGACCTTCTTGTATTTGGTAGAGCTACTACACTTAATGCTGTGACTCTTAAGAATTTCCTTAATTCTTTTGGGTCCCTCACGGGTCTCCATGTTAATGCTGGCAAAAGCTCCATTTTGTTCTCTAGATATGTTTCTGAGAGGGATCAAATTTGTGAGGCTCTTGGTATTGACCAAATTAGCAATTTTTTCACTTACTTGGGGCTCCCCATATCCCACAAAAGGCTTAAAATTTCTCACTTCCAACCACTTCTGAGCAAAATCTTTGCTCTACTTGATGGTTGGAAAAACAAATTTCTTTCTTTTGCAGGACGTGTTCAATTTCTCAAATTCACCATTTCTAGTACCATAGCTTATTGGATTAGAGGATCTATCATACCAAAGTCTTGTTGTGCCACTATCAATAAGCTTTGCTCAAGATTTCTATTTCACAGTAACATTCAAGAGCGAAAACTTCACCTCATTGCCTGGTCTAAAGTTACCTTGCCTAAGTCCAATGGTGGGCTTGGTATTCCTTCCATTGAGAGTTTATATCATGGTGTTTGTTGTTCTATCATTGGTAGATTTTATAATTCTCCAAATCATTTGAGTAATTGGTATAAAGAAAGGTTCCTATCTCCCTGGAAACCACCTTTGCCTGCTGCTTCTAAGTTCTGGAAAAAAATTTGTTACACTGCGACACTAATCACTGATGTGGTTTCCTTCTCTGTTTCTCATTCAAGCAACATTTCATTCTTTTGGGACCCGTGGCTTGATGGTATGATTCTGGCAGAACACTTTTGTGTTTCTGATGCTAATGGCTTGATGCTTAAAGATTTATTATATTCTGGTTCCTGGATTTTGCCTAGTAATACCCCTATTTCTATTTCTTTTTCTATTGCTGCTGCTGTTATTGGGGAGAATTCTGGGATTTTGTGGAATGGGTCTCCAAACTGGGTGTTCAAATCTTTTACTGAGCAATTTCATTTGATGTCTCCTAATGTTGATTGGTGCAGTTCGATTTGGTTTAAAAAACACTCTCTTAAGTATGCGTGCTTCTCTTGGATGGCTTTGCTTGGGAAGCTTAAAACGGCTGATAACTTGATCTTTAGGGGAATTCAGGTTGACCCTATGTGCTCCCTGTGCCTGGGCATGACTGAGAATCACAACCATTTGTTTTTTAGTTGTGATTTCTCTTTTAATATTCTCAAATATATCTTACCTGATTTTACTAGCTTTTTGTTGAGGCCTACTAACTTAGCTCAGGTTTTTGAGTATATTAGTCAAGCTGAAAATTTTAATAGTGTGGAGAAGGATTTTCGTCACTTAACTGTTAGCTGTATTTTATACCATGTTTGGCGAGAAAGAAATAGTCGTTGTTTTTCCTCTTTGCGCACCAATTCGGTTAGTCTCATTTGCAAGATCTCTGCTGGCATTCGATTAAAAATTTCTACATGGAAGAGCAAAGACAATATTTTACAAAGGTTCTCTGGAATTTGATTATTGGTGTTTTTGGTGATTTATTGTTTTCGGTTCCTGTTCTTCTTGGAACCATTTCTGGGGGTTTGGTTACTGCTTCTTACTGCTACTCCCTTCTTACTGCTGGGAGTGGTTTTTTCATGTTTTGGGAGCACTGGATGCTTCTTTTTTGGTGGCTCGTTTATTTCAGACCTGGGAAGAACTTTTTGGGGACTGTGGTTTTTGCTTCCTTGCCCAGTCCAGTTCATTTTTTGAAGAACATGGAGCTCATTTCTTGGGTTTACATCACTGGCAAACTTTGTATTCTGGGCTGTTTCAGAAGCGGTTAATTTTGCAACTGGACGATGATGAGCAAGACCAGTGCATTAATGGGTGCCTTGGAGGGTCTGTTTTGGCAACCAGGCATTTCCATTTTGGCGGCTATTGGCTCTGTGATGGCCCTTCTCAGGTTCTGTAGACTGTGCCTTCTTCTGTTTCATCTGGCAACCGGAGCACAGCCTGGCTTCTCGAGACTACTATCTGATTTTCATGTGGACTGCGTCTGGTCTTTTGATATCTGAGTCCGTTTTGGTTGTAATTCCCGCCTGTAACAGTCTAGGATAGTTTGCCTACTGTTCTTGTAATTTTATTTTCATGTTTTATTCTTCCTTTCTGGTTCTTGTAATTGTTTCTGTTTTTTGACTTAATACATGGGCTAAGGCCCCGGGTTTACCCAAAAAAAAAAAGATTCTACCTTGAGAAGATGGATCCACAAGAAGACGAAGACACCAGCTTCTTTGCCCTTCGGCCTCGCCTACTTGGATAAACGAAGACTCCCATCCTTTGGCCTCTCCTGCTCGCATAAATGAAGACTCATTCGGCCTTGCCTGCTCGTGTAAACGAAGACGATGCAACCGATCGCCGGAACGAAGATGATATGAAACTTGCCTGCTCATGGAAAGAAACCCTAGCCTGGATACTGCGAATACGCAAGGATACGTGAGGGATAACCCATACACATGCGGTCCGGTCCGTCTCGTTTTTTTTATGGAAAGATTTTTTTCATTAAATGTTTTTAAATAATTAGGACACGCATGTCCATTTAAATTTAAATATTATTTTAATTGGAAACATTTCGGCTATTTCCTACATGTGTCCCAGCCATGTTGGGCGCATGCCCGTGTTCGACATTGCTTTTTTTCATAAATAGGCGTGTTGGTGCATCATAGAATGTCAACAATAATATTTTTTGTGGACTTTTTGATCTGTGGCTCACCCTCCACAAAAGAAAATGATCAAATAGATAACAAATGATTTCTTAAAGATAACTCTTCCAATTTTTACTATATTATGTCAACGCCTATCCCAATTATGTGGAAGATCATCATTTATAATCGATGATATTAATGGAATCATTTCAATTGGACCAGACCCCAAGATTTTTCCTTTTTTTTTTAAAAATTTTTTATACAAAAACTCTGACGTCGCTTAAAAGCATTTTTTATAGGCTTGTTTTAGATTTTTGTATAATGTTAAGATAATAAACTATGTTTCTATGTGAGTATTCTAGCATGCAACGACTAGTATAATGAAGTGAAATTACAATTAGGATGTTCTAGTCTAACTATGCAAATTATGCTGGATATTCATGGTGTTTGATTTCATTTGTATTAGTGTATTGTCTTTTGTGTTTATGTTATTCACTTCTGTATGCGTTTTCACCTTGAAGTTAGGTGTTTTTACAAACACACACAAACATATGTTTATGCTAAAACAAAATTAGAAAAGATGGATGTATTTATCTCATTTTAATTGCACTTTTTATGATTGGTACTTCTATAATAAGTTGTAGGTAAGACAACTTTTCTGTGACAGTTGAATACAAACTTGATGAAGTGAAAGAACGGTTGTGTTCTAGCTTATCTCATAAATTTTGGTTTCTTCTTATGATGTTTGATCTTATTGGTATTAGTGTATTTCTTTATGCATTTATCATATTCACTCTTTTTAGGTGCCTTCTCATTAATGTTAAGGTGTTTTTCAAACATATGTTTACGTGAACACAATTATAAAAGATGTATGCGTTTAATCCTTTTTGAATTTTTTTTTGTTCATTACTTACACTTCTCTAAGAAACAGGTAGGCAATTTTCTGAAAATATGTTCCATACTTAATTTCTAATGCACAAAACTGTATATTTGTTTGGGCCTGTTTGATTACTTGCAGATGAAAAACATATTTTGTTAAGGTTAAGATTTTTTTTACACATTTGAATGTGAAATTGAAATCATCACCCATAAGACTTTTGAAGAGATCTGTGGAGTTTGAGATCATTATTAATGTTATTTGCATCCAACCAAATGATTTATTTTACCAACTTTATGATTTTTTTTTAAATTTCTAACTTGCCGCAACCAAATGAACCCTAAAAGAAAATGATATTTGTTTTCATAGTTTTAGTTACCTTGTTAATTAATGTTCGGGAACACATGTTTTTTCTTAGTTTTTTCATCCCTACCGTCATATTTACAAATTGCCGCTGATCTTAGGTGTTTGTTCTGTGGTTCGCAGGCTACACATGGTATATCCAGTGTGCAACATATTCAAGCTACTTTTATGCGCAGTATGTCAGGTTGAGATGAAACCTGGTGAGGGTATTTCGGTACATGCTTGTTCATCAAAATCAGCAAAAGTTCGTCCCTGGGATGGCCCATTGCTTTGCCGTGACTGCCAGGTTAAGAAAGAAGCTATGGAAGGAAAAAAACCTTCAAGAGGTACACAAGTTTTCACACGACTTTCTCCAACTTAAATTAAAGGTTTTTTGTTTATTTCTTATCAATGTAGTTTATCTCGATCTATTAGTTAGGTGTTTTGACTATCAACCCTAAACCCTAATTTATCTTAATTGACCTAAATACGTTTTTGTTTTAAAATATTTAGATCTTTCCAGGATGAGAGTTTGACATAAAAAACCCATCTCCATCAGCAGTTTCGGTGTTGTTCCATTTGTAGATTAATTCAAGTAATTCTGAGTTTGCAATTTCGTGATCAAAGATGTCCCTCCCCTACTACTATGTATTCTTCCATGTATAAGTAGCACGGGGATTTCATCAGAATAGGCATTTCGTTGAAATTGTAATTCAGAGGAGTCACGAAGGCAGGATGCCAGCTTTACATTTCTTCAATCCCATGGCTTCTTCGGTCTATCGGACCAGAAATATTTTTCTGCAAAGCAGAGCTATTCTGGTGCCGAGATATAGAGGGGGCCGTAGATAATTCAATTCATTGTAGGTTTGCCATGTACATATTCTTTTAGATGGAAATTGATATTGGAATTTTTGGCGTGTAACAAACCAGAAATGGAAGTGAAAAACTGCTTGGATTATTATCGTTTTTTCCCTCACATGAGAATTCTTATATTTTCTGGTGTTATCGGAAGGGAAGCATCAATAGAATTTACTGAGGTTATGCCCCTTTCGTAATGAACCTTTTCTGTACTAACTAATAGAAGTGTCAAGCAGCATTGCTACTAAAGTAATGATGTATAGTTTGTTCTTCTTTTCGTTGAGTCCAAGCAGTATTGTAGTTCGTGTATATCAATTTCATGTATTTCATTAGACAATTATATTCATTCATTCCTGTGTGTAATAACGACTTGATTTTTTTTTTTCTTTCGAGCTTTACAAATTAGAAGTGCTTCTCATAACGTTGAGGTTATTTCGTGGTAAAATTTCTCCCATGTGGTTAGGTTGATGTACGATGGGTACTCTTAGATCACCTGTTTTGTTGGTATTATTTTTTATCTGCTTCATCATATTTGGATGGATAGATATTGTTCATACATCATGCAAAAGAAAAAAAAAAAAAAATTCCTTGTGTTAAACTCAAATTTGATTATTTTTGAACCTTGCACCAATCAAATAAATAAATAAAAAAAAAGCTAGCCTTATCATGTATTTCTCTCTCATCTTTGAATTATGGAGAATTTGTAAAGTACCTTATTCACTTTTGTCTATTAATTGAGGGCTTTGGCTATTGAGAGGTCTTGGTTCGAAGCTTGTATATGTAATGTGTGTGCGAGTTTGTCTTAAAGAGTCAAAAATACCTTCCTACCGTGATGAAGAAAAAAAAATTGTGATATTATTGTAAATGAAATAATTAACCAGTAATTTTAAGCTTTGATTATAAAAAGGTTGCTTAAAAATAAATACATTTGCTTGTAATTTAATTTCATGGTTTTATTAATTGGCATTATGATTTATGTTAACAACGTATTAATTATTATTATTATTTTTTTCATTTGAATTTGGATGAATATCATTATGTCGCAAGGATTCAATTTTTAGAAGAATTAAAAATGGTTGGTATGCTCTATAATTTTTAAAATTGAAGAAATATGCGCATCATTTAAAAATATGTTCGAATGTTTATTTAGGGTTAAAATAATCCCACTTTTGACCCTTGAGAATTTATTTAAGCCAACATTGACCAACATTGATACAAAAATGTGTTGAATAAGCATCTAATAAAATTTGGACAAAGCTTGGAACTATGTGCAGGAAAATTTCAGAGCTTATGTGAACTTGGGCCGAGTCTTATCCAAACCACCACGCAAAGGTATTTTTGGGCATAGTTCCAATGATCATAACATAGAGTTTTAATAAAATTTGAGTAGGATTTGAGAAGGCTCTTACATGTAAGAATAAGATTCAATAAGGCTCAATACAACGCATTGCGATTCAATAGTTTGAATAAATCAATCTATAATGTTAATATAGTAGAGAGTGATTACAATAAAGCTTAATGGAAAATTTGGATACTGGGTGCGACCATATCAGCACCAGTGCATCAGATCCTATTAGAACTTCATAGTTAAGCATGTTTGGGTGATAATGGTATTAGAATGGGTGGCCTTTTGGAAAGTCCTCGTGTTGCACCCCTAAGAAAAAAAGAAAAAAAAAGTAAATTTGGATACTCCAGAGAGTCAACTAATATCTGTAACATATAAAAATAATAAGAATATAATAAGAATTACATTATTGGACCATCTTAGTTCAAAAAGTATAATTGATCCAAGCAAAAAAAATTATTATGAAGGCAAAGTACATTTGACCTTATAAGTAACTCAATTAATCTCTACTTCCGCATCAGCTACATTGATGTTGGACCTTATTTTTCTCCTCCTTTAAAGGTCTTTTATTTTTCTTTGAATGATTAATTTTAGGATTCACTAATAAGAGCAACTCCCTTTGCTTCATTTGGAGTCTATCATATGCTTTTTTTTTTTTTTTTGGATATTTATTTTTAGTGCATTCAACTAATAAAGCTTAATGTGCATAGAAATTTAAACATAAGCTATAATAATTGGCACAATGATCTCAAATAGCAACCAACCAATTTCAGGTTAAATTGTTTCTTATTAACCTCCATCACTTTGTATATAAGATCAATGATAATTTTAAAGTAAATACTCCTATATACCATCAATCATTTGCTCCGTCTAATTAGCTTCCACGCCTTGTTTGCATTCTCCCCTATAAAATATCGGAATATTGATACTTGATTTATTTATAAAAATAATTACTTCATCAATATACAACATCATTGTTCTTCAAACATAATCCAAACATGAATCAAACCCTACTAGAATACATTCGGAAATGAATCCAACGATGACCAAATATATTCAATCTACGATTGAACTATATTTGAAGATAAGATTGTACCTTATGTAGACCTAGTTAACATATGTGCTTAGTTAAAACATGCATGATCGCACCTTATTCATCAAATAATGTTCAAACATAGTTCAAGTAACAATCTAACATCAATTTCAAGAACAACGATACTTTCCTCCAACAACCTTGTAGGATAATTTGGCAATGATACCAGAGATATGTGAAGTTGCTGCAATGAGTTGGGCTCAAAGGCATCTCCATCCTCACCGCTAAGCTATACATTCTGAGGCTTTGCTTGAGACGGTTTTTTTATTACTTCTCAAACCAACTTTTTAGTAAAATTTTTTTCCTTTTTGTATTAATAAGCCGCTTTAAGAAGCAACAGAAAAACTGTTCCAAAGGAAGCCTCAGTGTGACTGTAAGTTGAATAACTTTCTCAGAGAATTTCATAAAAGTTAACATCTCATATAAAAAGCAACCTCATAATGAACACAAAATAAAGATAAACCTTTTTTCCTCACGAATAATGCCTGCATATTGAAGTCTCCCCTGACTAGGAGCAAGACATGGGAGCATTTTTTGGATACTTGAAAATTCCCTTAGAAAATCAGGTTAAGTATGTGGCATTTAAGCTAAAAGAAGGAACTGACGCATGAGGGTTCCAATGGATGCAATCCCACCATTGAGATGAGAAGGCTAATGTGAAGAGCTAGCACATAATGAAATAACTATTGCGGGTACATTTTCTTCTATCTAAATAAGACCAAATGCTATACTTTTATTACCAAAGATGCTCTCAAGTAAGCCATTTGGCTAAGGCTGTACAGAATAATTTTATTGCCTTAGCACTTGCATTACAGAGGAAGAAGTGGGAGAAAGAAGAAAGAGTTGTTGTGTGCACTTAAAAAAATATTATAATTTGAATATTTTGTGCCCAAATGATCAAAGATTTATGATCAAAGATTTATGAGAGCTTGAATTTTTTGGGATAACCTTAAAATGACTCTAGTTTGATCATAAGAAATCAATTTAAGTTCATTACCCTTCAAATGATTGTATTAATCTTATGATAAATTCAAAAGCTTTTAAATTTATATTAATATATTTTTTCATAATTTTTTTCATCATTATATAAGTTTGATATGTTTAGTATGATTTTCATATTCATATTTCATGGTAGAAATAATAAAGTGTGGAGCAAAACAATTAATTGCTTAGTTAGACAGCCTTGATTGGTATTTATTAGGGCTTTGTCTTCTGTCTATATCAAGCATAAGGTTAGAGGCAAAGAGCCAAAGAGGAATTTTGAATAATTGACCAGCTTAATCACAAATTTTGTGGACCATAATTTGTATTAGTGGTCTTAATACATAAATCACTACCAAATTAGTACATGCCTTGATTATCAGATCCCTTTCAAATTATTATAGACAATAATGGTCCATGCTCTATCAGTCATGCATATGTGGTGTAGGCTTTGGAATTGACTATTAAAATAGACTAGAATATCCTATTAAATTTTGATTAAGGCTTCATCTGGGATGGCTTTTTTACTGCTTCTTAAATCGGTTTTTTAGTAAAAAAATTTAATTTTGTATTAAAAAGCAGCTTTAAGAAATAAAAAAGCCGTCCCAAACGAAGTTTATGGTAAATTTTAGAGTTATTAAATTTATTTTTTGGATGAATAAACTATATGAATTTTTAATTAAATTTATATTGTATTAATCATAAATTGTTTTAACAGTTTTACAATCTATTATAATTATGTTTTAATTAGAATATTCTAACCCAATTTTTTCCCTTCTTCCAATAGAGTCAGTTATGATTTAAGGTGCATTGGGACATTTTTCTTCTTGCTATCCTAAATTCCATCATTTATATATATGTAATTTGTCAGAAGCACTTGCGATGAGAAGGAGAATAAAATATATTGAAATCTATATGGCTTTTATTGAACGAAAAAAATTCTATTATATTCACATTAGCTTCAGAAAATTTATTTCTTACAATAATTTTACAACTAGTTTTACATGCATTCTATATTGCATGGATTTTACAAATATATAAAATAAAATATATATCTGGCAATAAAAATCATGATATAGTTAGAAATATGTCTTTAACATTAAATAAAACACAAATTTAATGATCTCACAAAAAAAATTAGAACCCTAACTTTAACGGAAAAAAATGATGAAGTTTATGAATAAAATTTAAAATTAAAGTTTGCTAGAGCTAGAAGATGTGATTTACCTTTAAATTTAAAGAGGAATTATAGAAACTGAGCTAAATTTGGGTGACAAAAGTCCATTGGGTGGAAGAAGCCGAAATAAGACTAAGGCTCCGTTTGGGGGCGACATTCCTTTTGCATAAGACGCGCGCGGTAGGGAAGCACTTATTCAATAATCGGAGTTCTCACAAAAATTACTTAAGCAAACTATAACTTGTTTGGTTACATCATTTTTTTACTGCGTATGGAAACGTAAAACCTGACAAAATACATAATTGCTCTCTACTAATCAGTAATTATACCGGAGACGACCCAGACCTTCATAGCTTCTTAAATGCCGATCAACTTCCGAAGGCTCGAATGGACCAAAGTTCCTCTGCGCCAACACCGAATCTTTCTTCTTCCGTAGCACTGGGATAGTTCGAGCTCTTCATACTTCAACCAATGATGGCCAGATGGCATGCAGCCAGGTGCCGACAATCTATTTCCAGTTGTCGAAATCGGATCTCAACTTGCTTAAATTTTGTGTGCAAAACTAAAGTTCCACCTCTACTGTGAGATTTTACTTTGAATTTGCAGCCATGATTCAGCCATGATTCGGGTCGTGGCTGTTAGGAGCCGATTTGCACTTAAAAAGAATAGAGATACTGTAAGGTTTCTCGTATGGGGGAGAGAACGGCCAACGAGGGATTGGAAATGATCAGGGTGGTCGGCGCGTTGGATCGTGTGGAAATGGTGGAGGGAACTGAAATCCGTAAAAGAGAAATGGAGCTGGACGAGGACATGTTGCCCGGGACGTGCAAACGTGGTGGGGTAAAATGGACTTTTGCGTGTGTAAACGGAGCTAGTAGACGGAAGAAGCAATATTCTTTCGCCTTTTCAGATATGCAGAAATACGCCGTTGTAAACAAATGTATTTAATAGAAGTCGTATTACCAAACAATATACCAGCAACCATTTTTACCGATTAGAACCGGCGTAAAAATGCTCTCTCAAATGAGGCCTAAGAGGTTGGATAGAGTAAAAGGAGAAAGGAGGAAAGGAGAGCATGGGAATGCAAAATTAAAAGAATTTTTGGTGGAAGTTCTACTAAAATTAAAAGGTTTTTGGCGCACACACTTACCTCACATCAATACAAATATATTTTGTTCTCATCATGATAGTATTTTGTTATTCTAATCCTATTATCATAATTTGAGTAAGTCACTCATTTTTTATGGCTACACGAAAGATCATCTTCATCAGGGGCGGAACTGTGTAGTGGTGAGGGGGACAATTGCCCCCCCCCCCAGCTATCCTTTTTTTTCACGCAATTTATTTCTCTAAAAATTGAAAAGCCTCTTGACCTCCCGCTATTTTCATTCAATTATGTTATACCAATTACTCCCGTACGTCATATAAGTAATTTCTTCAAAATAAAAAAGCAACAAATCATCAACTTAGACTTCATTTAGGATGACTTTCTTACTATTTCTTAAAACAATTTTTTAGTATAAAAATTAAAAATTTTATACTGAAAAATTATTTTAAGAAACAATTATAAAGCCGTCCAAAACAAAAACCTTAATAACGTGAAAAGTAATTCCCACTTATTAATGATGCGATTATGCCAAAAATACATTCCCAAAAAAATTCTAAGCTCCTTTTCAGTAAAGCTCAGCCCACGTGTGCTTGACCGTAAGTGTCAATAAAATGACGAGATAATAAGTCAAAAAGGTATGTAGCATGTTATTCAGGTCCATACCCAATCACATTATTCTCGTTCTTCTGATAAGAGAAAGCCATTTAACTTGCAGAAAATCCAAGTGGCCAATGTAGCTGCTAAGGCTCTCTCCACTCAGATATCAGCCCACCTCACCAAATGAACTGTACAAAAATAAGAGTAAAAAAAGAGAGTGAGGTAGGCCATCGCAATCTTCTCTTTCACTATTGAACTGAAGGACGTTATTGCTCTTACATCGCAGTATTTGCCAGCATGCAAGAAATACAAGGCACGTCGGTCCAAAATGGGCCGACTATGGGTCTATTAGAGTAGCCCGGCAATTTGGCCTGTTGCAAATATTTAGGGGAAAAATATTGCTTGGGATCTTTTGAATTAAATAGTGATTGTGAATATGATTCTATATGGACTGCTGCATGTCCTCATCTGCCTATCTTTATGTGGGATTTAGAATATTTTCAACAATGCTGGTAATTGCACGAGTATTAATAATTGAGACAAGTTAGTGGCCCCAAATTGATTTTGCTGCGTAAATGTACTATATGGACAGAAAAAAAAATCAAACCTCTTAATAAACCAGTTTAATTGATTGCTGGAAACTATTGAACTTCATACTATATGAACATTGCAGGGAAATTGTTCATTATTGACGGCGATTTCTGACGGTAAATGTCAATTTGAAAAATTCCAGCGGTTTTAAAACCATCGGAATAAACAGCATAGAAAATCGAAAACATTTATCTAGAATAAACTTTAAAACAACATTATGAATAAAAAAAAAAAAGAAGATGCATGGAGATCACCTTCGGCTAAGGTAGGCGGGCGGGCATAAATCGGCTAGGTCAAGGTCGGCTATCATGAAATTGATAAAAAAAAATATATAAATAATTAACAAACTATCATGAAATCTTTTATTCCATTCAATACATAAAATATACTCGCACATTATTTTGGGCAAAATGCTATACTGATTGGAAAGATGAATGCCAAATAACAATTGGAAAGCTCTATAAATGTCCCAAATTTTTAAGGAGCATAATTAACTTTTAATTAAGCCGTTGTAAAATAATTAGAATAAAATTTAAGGAGTAAAATGTAAAATGGTTTTACATATTCGTCCAAAAATATAAAAAAAAAATTTAGACATTAAAAAATAAGGCAGAATACTCAAAATATTTTTCTCATATTCATCATAATACACAAAATTATTTAACGTATTCAGCTCGAATTCCTTAATTCGGGTCAAATTCGTTAGTTCAAACTTCAACGCAATTTCCACATTTATAAGTTTGGGCTGCTTACAAATGTGAGAGTGTATAAATTTGAGCTGTTTGTATAAATTTCACATTCTCATTTGTTATAGATTGCGTATTCAACCTGAGAATTTCCACAAACTCAAAAGGCTTAGCAAGCGACCTAATCTCATCCTCAGAAATAAGTAAAGCCGGCAAACCATGATGAGAAGAAAAACTCAGATCAGGAAAAGCAGAAGAAGAGAAACCAGAAACCGCGTCCTTAAAGGAAATAGGAGCCTTACTACCGGATAGAAAACCAGGATCACGCGGAGGAGAAGCCGCCATCCGAAGGTAAGAGACGAGATCTCACCAGACGACGGAGGGGCGGTGGAAACGAAACCCTAGCAGAGAAAAAAACATATCGAAGAGCTCATTTCATTATTTGTTTGTTAAGATTTGCAAATACTTGAATTTAGACTTTGTTTGCAGTGCCTTGCATTGGGTAGTCATTCTCACACTAACTCATACCCAATGGGTATGGGCACGCCCATGACCCCGGGAGTGGTATAGGTGTATGGTCAATATTGGGGGATAAATCAATTTACATTGCTAATCACCGTACGTTATATATTACCACAATCCTCATTACGTAGTGCACAATATTGAACCGCGTTATGACCACGGTAAATTTTGACATGCAGCCTGAAAGTTTGCAATCAAAGCAAAGGGTAACAAGCCTCGGGGTCATCAATCCGTAACAGATTGCCTTCAAAAAGAGTAAAAATTGGGTGAGTATGGATGGGTACAACATCCCAAAAGTCACCATAGATAAGCGTGGGTGGATACCCAATCAGAGCCCCATGTAGGGCTTTGTTTGTTTTGGACAACTATTTTATTATTTTCCAAAGAAATTTTTTGATTGTTAAAGAAAAATTATATACTAAAAAACAACTTAAAAAAAAATTGTCTCAAATAAAATTTTAATAATTTTACTATTTATTTAGTTGGCCTACCCCAATAATTAAGTCAATAATTATAATACATTGATTCTATTCCTTTCATGATAATTGTGCAAGATTAAAAAAAATGATGGATTTATAACTTTCTTTATAATCTTAAAGCAAATTTATTGTTTTCAAATTCATCTTAAAATAAATTATATCACAATTTCTTAAATAATTTTTATCTTTTCAAAAATCTCCTGCTAATCATTGCTTACAAAAGCCCATCGAAGAATTGAAGTACTCTCTAGCCCCCTCCATCATCCTCCCTTCTCCTGAGACTCAAAATAGTTATCTTGACCGACCGGCCGTCATGTTCAACGAAAACGAAATAAACCAAAAGGAAAATGAAGCCTGCAACGCTAAATCGTCGCCACCACCAGCAGAAGCTTCTCCTCCCCCCCTAAGCCCATCTCCTTCCCATGAATTCTCCTTCACAATCTCCCTCAACCATCACAATTGCACCTCAGCTCCTTACCAACCCGACCTCGTCCCCGCCGACGACATCTTCTTCCTCGGTCACCTCCTCCCACTTGAAAAATTACAAAATACAAAGCCCGGTGAAGGTTATAATACCTCCAGCAATACTAAAAGCAAGCACAAACCTTCGTTCTCTTCTTTGCTTGGTCTCACCAAGTGGCTCAGGAGGAGCGACGACGAGAAAGGGGAAAGTAAGAAGAAGAAGAACAAGAAGTCATTGGACTTGCGTTGTTGTTGGCAGAAGGTGGGTCCCTCTGTATCTTTTAAATGGGAGAAAGAGAAAGGGGATCTAAGGCGGCGGCCCTGCTCGTTCTCTGGGAAGGCCAATGACTCTCGAGAAGGTTCGGCGAGGTGGCGGTGGCGAGGGGAGTTCTCGGCACCGGCGTCGATGTGGACATCGCCGACCAATAGCGGTATCAATGTGGCGTCGTCCGCCGCCACAACCGCCGCCTCGGACGAGAGCACGATGGTGGAACTCCAGAACGCTGTTCAAGCCGCCATAGCACACTGCAAGAACTCAATTGCTGTAAAGGAGGAAATTTTAACTTGAAGCTAAAACTCTATATGGAATTCTTCATCTTCATTGACTGATTGATTCATGCATGGAGAGATTTATACAATGGAGTTAAAAGAATTTCTCAGGGAGTTTTATGTAAGGAATTACTTATGTGATTTCTAATTCAGCTTAGCTAATAAGATCTTGATTTTCTCTTTCTCTCTATCTTTAAATTTGGAATGAAAATCTTCAAGATATTATTGTTAAAATAACTATCATTATTGGTCCAAATTAATTGACCATTTTCGATTTTATTCAACATTTAAAATGACCGTTGGAAACTGAGTTTAAGACTCCTTTTGAGTAGTGTAAAGGTTGGAAATGAGTTTAAGATATGTACGTGTATGAGGATGTCCGTGTGGAGTAAGAATTTTTAATCCACAAGAGAAAAAGTTAGACCCAATAACTTAGTGAATATTTTATTGGATATGCTGAAAAGTCTAAATATTATAGATTTTATTGTCCATCTAATAACACTAGATTTCAGAATCAAGAAATACAAAATTTCTTGAGAATAATTTAATTTGTGGGAGTGATCAATTACAAAGCTTAGTTCATGAAAAGAAATATATAGATACACAAACTTTCATTTTAAGTGGCAGGTTGATTTTTACCCATAACATTCTTAAAATCTAAATGGGTATTATAAAAACATTAATATAAATTTCACAAGTTGCTAATAAACCAGTAGATATAGTTGAACAACGAACTCCACAAGAGAAGAATAATTAGGGGAAGACAATCAACAATTCCTAGTGACTATATTGTATATCTTCAAGAGTTGGACTATAATATTGGAGCTAAAAATGATCCTAAAATGTTTTCACAAGCCATTAGTTATAAAGAATCTGATTTATCATATGATATAATGAAAGATGAGTTGAATTCAATGGCATATAACGAAGTCTGGGATCTTATTAAGTTGCCTAATAATGCAAAAGTCATAGGGTGTAAATGCATCTTTAAGACAAAAATAGACTCATAGGCAACATTAAAAGAAATAAAACAAGACTTATTGCTAAAGATTTCACTCAATAAGAAGGGATTGATTACAAAGAGATTTTTTCTCTTGTATCTAAAAAGATTCCTTCATAATTATCATGGCCCATATTGGACATTTTGATTACTAGAGGAAGATGTTTACATAAAACAACCACAAGGATTTTCCTCTAGTGAAGGTGAGCATTTAGTGTACAAGCTTAAGAAGTCTATATATGGATTGAAACAAGCCTCTCGTTAATGGTATTTAAAATTCCATGATGTAATCTATTCAATGGTTTTGTAGAAAATACCATGGTATACCAGAAGATTAGTGGGAGCAAAATTCATTTTATAATTCTATATGTAGATGATATTTTACTTGCAACTAATTATAAAGTTATATTACGTGAGGTGAAATAAATTCTCTCTCAAAATTTTGATATGAACGATATGGGTGATGCCCTTACGTATTGTCATTAAAATATAAAGACATATAATTCAAGGTATTTTAGATTTATCTTAAGAAACCTATATCAATAAAGTTTTGGAGAGATTTAGGATTAAAGATTGTTCACCAAGCATAGGTTCCATTATTAAAGGGGATAGATTCAATTTGAGTCAATGCCCGAAAAATGATTGTGAAAGGGAGGATATGAGAAATATTTCATACGCTTCAGTTGTTGGTAGCCTAATGTATGCTCATGTTTGCACAAGACTTGACATAGCATTTGTGGTAGGGATGTTAAGAAAATATCAGAGTAATCCAGGCATGTACCACTGGCGTGCTATAAAGAAAGTGTTAAGGTATCTCCAAGGTACCAAATATTACATGCTTATGTATAGGCAGATTGATAGTTTTGAAGTAACTAGCAAGTAACTAGCTATTCAGATTCTGACATTGTTGGCTGTGTTGATTCCCTAAAATCAACTTCAGGGTACATATTTATGTTTGCCGATGGAGCCGTGTCTTGGAGGAGTGCCAAGCAGACTTTGACTGCAACTTCCATTATGGTGGCGAGTTTGGGTCTTTTTTTGAGGCCAAATAGCATGGTGTATGATTGAAGAGTTTTATATTTGGGCTAAAACTTGTAGATTCAATATCTAGATCATTGAAGATACATTGTGATAATTCAACTACAGTGTTTTTGACTAAGAATAATAAAAGCACAGTCGAAGCAATCATGTTGACATTAAATACTTAGCCATAACATAACGTATTAAGGAGAATATAGTGATTATTGAATACATAAGCACTGAATTGTTGATAGTAGATCCTTTAACTAAAGGCATGCTACCATAGAAATTTAAGGATCATGTGGATCATATGGGTCTTGGTTACTTTAGTTAATTTCATTGTAAAATGAATATAGTTATGATATTTTTCATGTTTTAGTTATTTATGAGTGCACATTTATATAATGATAAACATATTTAAGTTGGACCTAGAATAAACATAAGGTTTTTTCATTAAGTTAAATTAACAAATATATAGGAGACATAATTATTGTGATGTATGGGAGATAATACTTGCACTTAGAGGACCTCTCACCATAATTCATGATTTTTGTTTTTTATTTTATTTGTGATGGAATATTTGGACCAAGTGGGAGATTGTTAAAATAACTATCATTAATGGTCCAAATTACTTGACATGTTTCAGTTTAATTCAATATTTAAAATGGTCGTTATTCAATTTTAAATTCAGAAGCTTTTATTTATTTCTATAATGAGTAGAAATTAATTCAGAATCTGTATATATTTTGGGCCCCTAAGTCTTTCTCTCTAATAACTTCTAAGAAGAAACCTACACCATCATTTTGTGAGAGAAAAGGTTTAGAAGATTTCAAAATTAGTGAAGAATGCAATCAAATATCAATGACCGGAGGTATGTAAAATATGTTTATAATTTAGCATCCACATCTTTGTTTAGCTAATTCTATATTTTATAAATTTATCTCGAATTAGAATATTGTTTATTTTTCGGATGGGTTAATTTTAGGAAAAAAAAAAGGACATCAAGATCAAAACTAAAGGGCGTCAATATGGTCTTACAAATTAATTATGTATTAAAAAAAAATCAATTTTTTAATTTTAAAATTAAAATGAAGAAAAATATCCTATTTTTTGGATTTTATATATTCATAATGTGTTATACAATAAAAAATTAAACTATTAAACAATTCAACTAAATTTAAGGCATCAATATTTTTAAACTATTACTCATTCACATTAGCATAAATGAGAGAAACAAAGCGAGATTAAATATTTGGAAGAATTTCCATTAGTGTCTATAGGAGTACGTGAAATATTATGAAAAAAAAATTCTTAATTGAGAAGATTGACATAAGATAAATACAACTAAATTATTAGATATTGACAAGGAGATAATGGTTGAACTGTATATGATAGTTAGAAGATGTTAGTTAAATGATAGAAAATAAGGTAATGGTGATTAGGTGCTGATGGTAATTGTTTGCTTCGTACGTTTGGTAGAGCTATAGAGTTCTTCAAAGTTTTGAGCTCTCTTTAATTTCGAGTCTAAGGCCCCTCACATGTGGAGAATGTGAGCCTATTTATAGTTTTTGAGAGTGCTATTTTAATAAATGACGATCATGTGGCCTGTGTTGGTATCTTTAATCATAGATAATTCTTTTATCATTGATGCGCCTTAATGATTTCAGAATTAGATGATATTGGGTTATTTAGTTTCTTCTCTTTGAGATGCTCATTTTGATTATAAGCATGAAAAATCAAAGACCATTTAATCCTTTAATCAAAGATTATTTAGACTTATTGAGACTCGGATCAAATTATTTTTAATATCTTTGAATTTTGTGTTTTTGAGATTCTTAAATATTAGCATCTTTCACCACAGTCATCATCAAAGTTCTTCCACAATATGTATTCATAAATATTCCATCCACACTTACTAATGCATAGTATATACTTTTGAAGCCTCTAATATAAGGCACAAGGAGAAGTAGTTGAATTTAAAGTATGCTGAAGCATCAAATTAACAAGACTAAATTTTCTCATAAGGTAAGTAAATATCATAGTTCCTCTCCACATATTATTGAGAGTTTGGTGTTGAATGAATATCCATATTATATTGAAGAATAAAATAATATCATAATCTATAAATATCTTCGTTAGAGGAGCTGATTTTATGGATTGTCTCCATCAAGGTGGAATATCACATATGGCTTCATACCAAAATGCTTATTATCATTCTTGATAAGCTTGTCTATGAGATCTATAAAATCTTCAAGAAAAATACTTCTTTGAAGCATCAATCATTTGTTTTATTTATCAATAATGTCCAACCGAATTAGCTATTTTTTTTTCATTCTGTTTAATACAACAAAAGAATATTAATACTTAATTCACCTTAATTAGAAGATAATTGATCAGGAGACACACACAATTCAAAATGTCATATCATCAAATAGGGTTCCAACCATTTTTGAACTAAATTTGATCATTGTTCGTTTTTTTTTTTTTTTGACGTTTATTTTTTTTTTCATCCAATAAAAGGGGATTACAACCCAATTAAAGGGAGAAAAACACAAAAATACAAAGATATAATCTATAAATCAAGCCAAATAACAACCGGTCTCAAGAAATGGCGCATGAACCTTCGTACAATCAACTAGAAGCTAGGCAAGGACCATCCATTGGAGGCAACAAGTACATACCAAACAACATCCCACATCCTAAACTAAGGCCACCAATCAGAAAAAGAAAAGGGACCACAAGGTTTCCATCTAGCCAAGGCCATCTAGTGGATGAGCAGAAGGCCGCCTCATCATTGACCAGACGAGAAAATTAGAGTTCACCATAAAAAAATACAGCAGCCAACATAACACAAAAATCGGAGAGGAGGCCCTAACAACAAAGCACATTGAACAATAACATCAATTACTTCTTTTTCGATTTCTGTCTAGAACATTTGGCAGTATCATGGAATAGGACTTTTTGAGTAGAACGACTTACATTCAAACTATACTCATGAAAAGCATATTCCGACTCATCCAATTTCTCGCTAGCATCCATGCAAGGCGAGGAGCAAAACCCATCCAACCAATCAGAATGATCCACATGACTAAATGTGAATTTGGAAGCCAATTGAGATTTCACCTCATCGGAAGAGATAAGCACAATTGGAACATCCACAAACGTCACATTAAATTAGATTTGAATATTTTTTTGAACAAATCTTGTTCAAGCCAAATATAATTAAGGCTTCGTTTGGGACGATTTGTTTATTGCTTCTTAAAACAACTTTCAAATTTAAAATTTAAAAATTTTATACTAAAAATTTACTTTAAAAATCAGTCAGAAAGCCATCCAAAACAAAGCCTAAAATTCACAACAAAGTAAAAGAATATGGTCCAATTTTTCAATCTTATGCTTAACCGCGAAGTCTCTGTTACTGTGCTTAATTCAAATAATGTTCTTATCAAATTAGCAAACGATTTAGATTATTGCTGCATTTTTGCTCATCGTTCATATTTTTATTAACAATTGCTATATGCGTGTAATCAAATGGTCACTTTCGTTTGATGTGATTGTTGAATCTTCTATTATCCCCATCTGGTTGTCTTTCACGAATTTGCGCCCTCATTTGTTCTCCCCGAGGATCCTTCCAGGGCTTGGCTCCATTTTTGGTCGCCCTCTTAAAATTGATAATGCTAGTGTTGTTGGGTCTAGACCCTCTGTTGCTCGTGTGTTAGTCGAATTGGATGTGTCTAAAAAGTTTATGAACAATGTTTGGATTGGACCAGAGAATCTAGGTTATGTCTAGTTGGTCATCTTTGAAGATGTGCCGTTTTACTGTGATAATTGCTCCTCTTTAGGTCATTCCAAAGCATAATGTTTATCCCTGCACCCGAATGTGGCCAAAGCTTCTTCCTCTCGTTTGGTTAATGCTTCTGACCCGATTGACATTGTTGTTCCGGTTATTGGGGCGTGGACCAGGTGGGGGTCATGTTGATTCTCCTGGTGCGTCTCTTGTCTCCCTGGGGGTTGTTGGTCACGAGGTTGTTGCGTCTAATGTTAGCTCTCCTGTTTATTTAATTGGGGTTAATCATATTGTGGCAGATGTTAATTTCCCCTCTGCTGGTTTGGAGGGTACCTTTCCGTGTATTGAGGTCGTTTTGCCCATTTCCCCTGCTCCTGATCTTAATGCTAGCCTTCCTTTGGAAGTGTCAAGGGATGTTGTTTTGGTCCCTTCACCGTGTGTCTCTTTGAGGGCTTTGACTTTTCATTTGGGTCCGTCTCATTCTGCTCGATCCCCTAGTTGGTGTTAGAAATTATGATACTAATTTAAAGGCGAGTTTTTCTTCTGTGGATGTTGTGCCTCTTCCGTTCGAATTATCTGGGGAATGGATTCCTGGGTGCCTGTCCCGGGATTGGTTGGAGTGGTCTCCCCTACCTAGTCTTGTGACAATGTGGTTTCTCCTATGTCCAAGGTTATTTCGGGAAGTACAACTACTTTTGTTAATGTTCCGATCACAATTATGTCAGCTAGTGAATTGAAGTCTAAGGTGGCTAACTCTGTCAAAAATTCTGTTTTAGTACAAAATGATTGGCTTATTCTGAGTGATTCCTCTTCATTTGATGGGGATGAAAATGAGGAAGATGAGGTTTTTGGCGATTGTGAGGTGGTTGAGCCAGTTAAGCTTGTTGACACTAGTCGCTCTATTGGAGGTTATAATTGTAAGAATAAAGGTAAAAAGAAGTAGATTTTGGCTTTGCCTTTTAGCGATCGATTTTGACGGCTTTGTGGACAATGATGAGAAAGCCCCTAGCTTCCCTTTGCTGGCTTGGCTGGTTGGCAACTGAGGTGATAGGGACTTGTGCTTGGTTGCTTCGATGTGTAGATTTGATGGCTTTATCACCTCTGGATGGTCCGCGGCTGGTCGCGTTGATGGTGCAAGGGTCTTCCACTCATGAGTCCGATTTCGAGCTTTCTTACACTTATTTCCTGACCTCGATCTACTTGTATCGATTCCTTTTATGTGTTGTTGCATCGGCTGGGGGCCTTCCTCTATAACTTTGTTTTGTTTGAATAAAATGTTTATTTTGTGTTAAAAAAAAAATCTGGTCCAATTATTAGGCTGCAGAATTTCACCACGGATCCGTTCACCATTGACATGTGCTTGCTTTGTTAATTTTAAAGTGTTCGTACAAGTTTGCCTGTCGTTAGGCAGTCCGAATCACAAGCAATGCACTTTCATATTTATAAAAGGTTGCACAAAGCTCAAAGGAAGAATCATGTCACATTATATAATTTGATTCGAGTGGTTAATAATGTTCATTAAATTATTTCAACTTTTATCAGATCAAATATCATATCAAATAAATAAATAAATAAATAAATAAAAAAAAAGATGTTGGGTGAGAGGGAAATCAGATGGCCAACAAATTGCCTTTGTTAAAGATTTGAATTTTTTAATTAGAGTATAAATTAGAAGTCATATTTATAAATTAGGGATGGATCTGATCTATCTCTCTTTGCTATTTTTGAGTGTAGGGGAAAGGAAAAATAGAGGGATTAGGAGTCTAAATTAGTTGAGCCCAATTGAGTCATGTTGGTCTTGAGCTTGATTAATTATTCTAGTTCGGGCTTGATACGACATAAAAAATCTCGACTTGATCGGGCACGAATCTACGGGGATATCTCAATTGGAAACTTTCAAAATTAAATATGTTGCTATCAGAACTGAACGTCTCGATGAGATAAACCCAAGAATATCAAAATAGGTCCAAATCGAGCCCAACTGAGCCTAATTTGATGAATTGATGCATATTTGAAAGCTTCAAAATATTTATTGAGTGATCAAATGATATTCAAATATGGCACATGCATAAAATCGAGTCAACGAGACTAATCCAAAAAGCCCAAGATTGTTAATTCTGATATCATTAAGGTACTTAAATACTTGACGAATGATCTATGACATCCGGTCATCTGTATCCTGCCAATTACGGTCCTTTGACCTCAATCACTCAAATACAACTCTTTAGTCCTTTATTGCCCGCCGATTACAGTCCCTCTGAACTCAATCACCCGACTACAATTTCATCGTCCTTCATCACCTGGCTACCGTCCCTCTGATATTTGTTGCCCGACTACAGTCCCTTTGATCGCCGTAGCCCGACTAGGGTCCCTCCGACCTCCTTTGTCAACTAACTACGGTCCTCAAATCACCATCTCTCGACCACTATTCCTCTCAATTTCGTCTTACAACTACAATCCTTTTGACTATGATCCTCAAACAATCGTCACCCAATTACAATCCCTCCGACCTCCATCACTTGTTGACTGCAGTAGGCTATACTTAGATGTGTTTTAAAGTGGTTTGATTTATACCAAAATTAGAGTTATTCAGAATTTTATAAATATCTCTAATCTTAGTATAAATCAAACGTCTTTGAGGTCTATCATAGTATGCTTTATATGAGGATATACTGACACAATTTTTTTCTTTCATGGAACATACAAGTCAACCTTTATTATTTATGTATTGCAAAAAATTTAAAATAGATCTAATATCATCATAATCAATTTTACATTTTTTTATTTAAATATTCAGAGATATTTCAACATAAATATCTATTCAAAGATATTTAAGAATACATATACTGTAAGTGCAAGATCTCTTAAATACAATAAATTAAAATGTTTGATGGTTGACATTAAATTATATGGCACGTGAGGCTGCTCTATGACCATTAGAGTGTTAATCAACTGGTAATCGAAGTAAATTTGTTTTCCTTTGGGGGTGATAATTGTAATATATATATAGACGCAGTCCAGTACCACTAGGTCCAATAGGCTAAATGACATTTTTAAGGCCCAGTAGGTTTTGGCCCATTAGTGTTACATATAATATTAGATGCTTATGAAATTATAATCGGCCCATGACATATAAACCTCACAAAAAATCATTTAATATGGCATGAATGTGTAACGACTATTACTCGGATGTAATTGCATAATGAAAATATGTATATATTTGTAAACCTTGCAACTGTAACACAATAAAATTTTTGTTTTTACTCAATATTTTAATAATTGTTTTAAGTTAATTTTTAGTGATACATTAAGAGAATATGGATCGATAGTTTGAAGTTATTGTTGTATTAGAGTGAAAATTGATCAAAACCATATGGTATTTTGCTGTAATTGAGTTTGGATTAAAGTTAATAAGCCAACTTATGTTTTTTTATTTTTTGGGGGCATTTAGACCAAACCTAAAACTCGAATCCAAAATATCTTAATTCGTAGTCAAAGCTTCCAACCAATAGACTAAGGTGAGCGAGTCCAACTCCTGTATGCAGAAACACCTAATTTGGATTGAGGTGATCGAATGACTTTGAGATTTTTTTTTTTTGGGGCAAAAATCATATATCATGGATTTTTATTATGTGGTTAGTATGTTCTAAGTTTATGATCATGATTGCATTAAGTGATGAGCATTATAAATCGTTTGGGTTTTTTAACAAATTTGATTAATGGTTAACAATTCACATAATCTGCTAAGATTAAGGGTTTATTTGTGACACTTTTTTGAATGCTTTGATATTCGAACCATAGGCATAATTCCGATTGGCTATTGTTGTACTTTTAAGAAATTTCTATGTTATGAATGGTTTTTTATATCAGTTTTTGAAAAGATTACTTTCCTCATAATAGCTTTACAAACACATTTACAAAACATCATAGCTATCTCCCAAACAAATCACCAAAATCTGGACCCAAACTAAAAGTTGATTTGTTAGCATAGATTTGGATAAGAAGATTTATAAATATTTAATTTGATTCGGCTGTAAAAATTGGCCTGACCCAAGCCGGCTTCATCTTTACTTGTTAACGAGCTCGTTAGTCGAGCTTATTGATTTCGAGCTCGAACGGAATGTCGATCTTGTTAGCTTATTGAGCTCGAGTTCGAACTGCGGAATGCTCAACTTGATTACATGTCGAGTGGCTTGTCGAAGATTTTAATTAGAAAATTTATGAATTAAATTCTTGACCATATGAATTCCAATTTCCATGAACTCATAGTAAAATCGAATGTCTCAAAAAGACAAACCCAACGATACCATAAGTGATCCAATCCTGCCTCAAATAAGCCCAACTGAAAAATTTGAAGAATAATTAAAAATTTCAAACATTGATTAGAAAATGGCCTCCAAAATCAACATGCTCATAGTCTAATCGAGCGGCTCAACAAGCCTAAGAGCACTCAATTCTAACATCATTAAGTCACTTAAATGTTGAATAAATGGTTTATGATTAAGGGAATCTATATGGACCATGTGATGGAGTGTTTTTTATTTTGATTCAAATTAACAAAATGTCTATCCCAAAAAGCTTATAAATAGGATCACATATTTCACATGATACGGGGAGGGAGAAAAGATAGAACTAGAGAGTTATTTTTTATGTTTATAGCTATCGCCGTGGAAGACCAGCACCTACTATTGATTTCGACGACCATCAATGTCGCTGACAACCATTACCACCAATCACTGTCAGCATTTCCAAAATTCTGACAAGATTTAACCTTGTTGTTAGGTATAGCTACCAGCCTTTGAACACCTACTTTTTATAATCTCTATAATGAAAATCAATCACTGCTATTGAGTGTTAACTATTTATTTATGGATACTTAACTTCGGTTAATCCCTATAAAAAAATCAAACATTATATTCTAAAATGCATCATTCTTCTTCAACTATGAGGAAGGAATGATACTTATGTCTTTTAATATTTAGTGGATTCTTCAACTAGGTTAGACCTATTGAGTTTTTCCCTTTCTAAGTTTTCTAAGTAAAAAATATTTGGTTTTGTAATCTTATCAGTGAGTGTTAAATTTTTGTACTATGTTAAGACGTAAAACATACATTCTATTGACTCAAATTTTCTAATATGTAATAATTATATATACTATTATTATAAAAGAAGTTTGTGATTATTCTATTATGTACGTAATCTTAGCGCTTCATTTAATCTACTATAAATAATTCCTAGCTTTCCATTTTTATTATATTTTTATACTACATTTTAAGTTTCTCGATAATATTCATGTTTCTCTTTGTATAAAATTCATATGTTAGGACTCTTAAGAAATATAATTATTGTTCATAGATGAATATTTGAAAGTACTCCTTGCGGGACTCTTCGTCATTTTGTCCAATTTCAAAAAGAAAAGATCGGAGTCCTTGATGATCTTTCAATTGAATTATTTGATGAAAATCTAGTTAAATCAATGAAAATTATCAATAGTTCTTCCTAAAAGAGAGTAGAATTATATATGTGCAAATTAGTCCCTTAATTGCAGAGCAGAAGTAACAAAGGATTGCATCAGAAATATGTTAGACATATATGATAGTTTTGTACTGTCAATATGCTCATAGGGGTTAGAAGTCAATCCAATTATATGAATCAATAGTAAGTAGCTTAAACTCTATTGTAATAAGATGCTGCAGAATTGCATCAATTTATAGGTAATAACTCTTGAAAATTATGGTGATATATAATTAAATTAATTTGTTCCTCCTCTTTAAAGGAAATCTCACTCTATTTTTTTGGTGACGAGGAACCGTTCGCTGTTATGTCAGTCTTCGCCGAGTGCGCTTGGCGGTCCACAATCCCCGGCCGACATACCGGGCCACCCACGCCACTGTACCCGCAACCAACGCTTTGGGGCCCCACTGAAGGGGCGACTGCCGCTCGAGGGAATCGAACTCGGGATGGGGGGTTCCCAACCGAGCACGCCCATCAACCGAGCTAAGCATCGATGGGCAGGGAAGGAAATCTCTCTTGAATAATTTTTTTGGATAAGTATCAATATCTATATTGTCTTTTCCACAGTTTAATCAAGTAAACTGAGACATCTGTTGAGGGTGTCTCCTATGGGGTCTTGTGCAGAAGTTTTGACAGCTCTAAAACACTACTAGATGAGCTGGTTGACACATGACCTTCAATTATAAAAAGGATTTCATCAATAGCCCAAATTTAGCAGCTTGAATTTCTCAAAAAGGATTTCATCGCAAGCCCAACTACAGGATATATTACTATCTATATAGCTGCCATTTAATTAGGAGCTCTTTAATACATTTATCATCTATTGGAATGGACGGATGCCTGAAGTGAAGGGAATTCTTTTGTGGAAAAAATGCCGATAGGGGGGCTTGATAAACAAACTTTGTTCCTTCCCTTGTTAGTGTATATGATTGTACTAATTTTTCCGGGTAAACACAAGAAGTAATCTTTGTGCGAGAAGCAAAATATCAACACCAAATGTAACAAAAATTGAATATATATAAATGTGGCCATGCACTTCAGTATATTTTTGTATTCATTGCTTAAGCTTGGTTTCTTGTTATGATTTATAGGTTTCATTTGAGACGGTTTTCTTACTGCTGCTTAAAGAAGTTTTCTAGCATAAAATTTTAGTACTAGAAAGTAGCTTTAAAAAGCATTAATAAAGTCATCTTAAATGAAACCTTAATCTCTTATGCTATTGTGAATTTGGATAGATCATATGTAATTGTCTTTTATAACATAGCTTAATGTAGTTTTTTATAATTTATGCAATTCACTTATTTATATAGTTCAATAGATATTTCAAAAATAATAAAAAAAAATTCAGTGGAAATGACTATTGAGTCAAATTCATCTATTAGGTATTAGTCCATTTTTTTTTTTTTTTAAGTTAGTTGTTCCTTAGTGCCCTCTTATCTTAGTAGGTACATTCTTCTATAAATAGAAGAGGTTGTAATAATGATTGTAGGCCAATTGAAGATGAATAAAAGAAATTCATGTAAAGCTCTCTCTCCCTCTCTCTCTCATCCAAGGAGATTATTCTTCTTTAAGAAAATTCATAGCAAGTGGTATCAGATTCTAGTGGAGGCGATCTCGAGGAAGGTGTTCTTGTCATCAAGAAAGGAGAGGAGAGGTCTGTTGTTGGGCCAAGGCAAGGGCTCGTAATGGTGGGCCATACGTGGGCATGCGAGGTGCTCGGGAAAGATGACTGGGCACGGAGGCGTGTTTGCGTGTGCCTGTTGCATGCAGAAGGTAGGCAGATGAGCTGTAGTTGTTGTGTGAGGCAGATGCACGTGCGGGGTGTGGTTTGATAAGTGTTGTGCAGGCTTGTGGTAGCCATCACGCGGGAGGTTGGATTGGACGTTCATGCGGGATTATGCGGGGAAGAAGTCTCGGATTGGACATTTATGTTCATATTCATATTCTGAGTGGATGTTGGAGCAGTGGGTGAGGTAGATCTGGGATGTTGGATGGGTCGTGAGATTCACGCGGGATCGGGCTGCCGAACTGTGCGAGTCTTGGATGCGCGATGTGCACGTGAATATGCAGTATTGGTTTGATGGGAAGTACGATCGGAATTTGTGCGTGAGTATTTGAAGATGCAGAAATTACTTGCAATAGAGGTAAATTTTGAAAAGTGTAGAGCTCAGAGGCAGGGAAGTAAGACCCGCGGTGGAGCAAGTATCTGGGTCAGTATGCAGGCAGATCGGTAAGCAGGGTCGATTGGGTTTTGTATGTCAGAGCAGTGGAGATGAAAGCAGGTAGAGAATTCTTGGTGGGTTCAAGAATCATTGATTTTTCACATGGACGGGCTAGTGCAGAATTTCTGAGTTTCTCACGCAATGTGGAGGCATCCGCACGCAAGAAGCGAGCACCGGACATGGGATTGGGTGGGTGGCTCATGCGAAGTTGCAATTTGGAGTGCACACGAGTGCCTTGGAAAGACGTGCGAGTCGGAGGATTCTAGGTGTTTGAGCACGGGCGTGCCACACAAGAGATGGCGATGCAAAAGTCACTGATGTGTGGATCGCAGGAGGAACAACGACAGGTGCATGTGCAGGTGCACGTCATTTAGAATGTGCGGGAGCACGAGTTAGATCCGTGGATTGGAGCACTTAATGGAGGCCTGGCGTGAGCGGGATTGGGCTCGACACGATGGGCTTGCTCGTGGCATTAGTGCAGGGAGACGGTTAGTTCATAGTAGGTGCGAGTTCATGGAAATAGGTGAAGGAGAAACAAGTTGTACGTTGGAAACTTTTCTTGGGTTGTTCGTTGTGAACAACATGTACTTTCTCATTACTATAAAATGTTGATCATGGTGGAGATTGTTTGGTATTGAACCCATTTTAGGTTAGTTGTTCCTTAGAACCTTATTTATCTTAGTAGGTTCAGTCTTATATAAATAGAAGAGGTTGTAATAGTAATTGTAGGCCAATTGAAGAGAAATTTCATATTAGCTCTCTCCCCCTCACTTCCCTGCCTCTCTCTCATCCAAGAAGAACATAGCTTCCTCAAGAAATTCATTACATCATGTAAGAATCAAATATTTTCATATGCTTCTTTTGCATTTTATATTATTGGATATTTTTTCTAATATTATATTACTGCATTGAGGTTCACTTTTATTTGAATCAATTTGACCGTTGCCTTCATTCTTCTTCTCTTTTCTTCCTCACAAACACATGCTAAACTTTAACAGCAAGCTCAGAGTAAGCCCTCGATGGGGGCCAAGAAATAACCTTCTGATCAGTTGGTCAGAGCTTAGTGTGTCATGGTGCATGATAATAGATGATATTCTATGAATTTAAGTTTATTATATAAACTATTTAAAGTTTTTTTTTTTTCTTATAAACACGATATAAAAAAAGTGATTGATATATCATCAAAAAATTATCTTGATCGGGTATGAATCTCGAGGTAAAATTAAGTGGGAAACTTCCAAAATTAAAATTGGGATCATCCGAACTCTGATTTCAGCATACTTATAGTCGAATTGAATGTCTCGGAAATACGAACTCAACGATACAAAATTTGACTCAATCCGAGCACCAATGGGTCCAAATCAAGAGTCTGAATCACTGCTGGAGGGTTCGAACCACAATTTGGACTACCAAACGGTTTTCAAACATGGCATGCTTATAGTTAAATCGAGCGGATTGACGAGGCAAATCCAACGAGCCCAAAATCACTTAATTCCGACATCACTAAGATATTCAGATGTATATCAAATGGTCCACGATCAAGGGATTAAACATCGGCCATCCATCCAAGCCACTCCCAATATGCCCTTGATCTACCACCTCTTTATAAGCCATGCAACTCTAGGAATCTATAAATAGACCCATATTCCCTCTTGAAATGGGGGCTCGAAGCAAGAGAGCAAGAGAGATATCGGAGATCACTCTTGCCTCCTCGCTCCTCCTCAACCACCGCCGGAGTTCTGCTGGACCACCACCTGAGGCCCGAACTTCTGCTAGACCACCACCTGAGGTCTAGAGTTCTGCCGGACCACCACGTGAGGCCCGGACTTGTGTCGGACCACCACCTGATGCCTAGAGTTTCCCCGGACTACCACCTGACTGCCGGACTTTTGCCGGTCCACCACCCAAGGCCAGAACTTCTGCCGGACCACCACCTGAGGCTTGGATTCTATTGGACCACCACCTGAGACCCTGACTTCTACAGGACCACCACCTGAGCCCCAGACTTTTGTCGGACCACCACTTGAGGCCTGAACTTCTGCCGGAACACCACCAGAGATTCGAACTTCTGCCGGACCACCACCTGAGGCTCGAACTTCTGCCGGATCACCACTTGAGACCCGGACTTCTACCATACCATGCCTAGAGTTCTACCAGAGTACAACCCTGCTACAACGATCTTTCTGACCCCGATCTCCGGTCAACTACAATCTTTTGGACCTCCGTTGCATACCGACTATGATCCTTCTGACTTCGTCGCCTACTATGGTCTTTCCGACCTACATCGTCAGACTACGGTCTTTCCGACCTCTATCCAACCAACTATGATCTTGTCGACCAAACAAACCGGTCTATGTTGATGATTGCAACTCCCACTATGTAATATGCTCTATATGATGTTTATTTGTGACATCAAGCCATTTCCTTCTTCCTAAGAAAGGCCTCATTTGTAATCGACTGCAATTACTATTGGATTCATTCAAACTGGGCCAAGCCCCATGGTTTTTCCCCCTTTCTAGGGGTTTCCACATAAAAACTCTAGTCTCTTATGAATGCTAGACCCTCTCTCTCTTATCTTCTTGTGTGCTGGATCTTCGTACAACACTAACACGCTAAACTTTATATTTCTCTACTGCCGCAAATACTCCAGGGCACAACAATGATTAATTGCAACATTGCCAGATGCTAACCTCACGTAATAAAGAAACATCATATTGCTCCAACAAAACAATCCGTTAAATTGAAGGAAAAAAAACGACTCCACAAAATTTTGAAAGTAAAAAACTTTCATCTGCCATAGCTCATGATCAATCTCGCAAATATTTATTAGAAAAAAAAATTATATCAGTATATCCTAATAAAAATAATAATCAAGAATGATATATCCTCAAAAATTTATCTTGATCGGGCATGAATCTTGATGCAATTCCAAGTTGAAAACTTCCGAAATTAAAATTGGGACCATATATATGATTTCTGATATCAACAAACTTATAGTTGAACTGAACGTCTCAAAAAGACGAACCAAACAACACCAAATTTGGCTCAATCCGGGCCTAAATAGGTCCAAATCAAAGCCACAAAGTGCCTTTGAAAGGTTCAAAATATAATTTGGATTACTAACCGATCTCCAAATGCGACATGTTTATAGTCAAATCGAGCGACTCGACGAGACGAATCCAACGAGCCAAAATCACTGAATTCTGATCTCATTAAGACATTCAAATGCCAGTAAATAATCCACAATCAAGGAGATCAATATCTACTGTCCATTGAAACCACTCCCAAAATACCTTAATCTCTCTCCTATTTGCTGGCCATGTAACAACAAAAAAATTATAAATAGACTTATCATTATCTTATCTATTATTAATAACCTTTCCCCAAAAAAATAAATATTAATAGTTTTGCAGCTAATTTGATTGCATGGATATATGGCGAAAAATATAATTCAGTTCAGTAGAATTTTATTTTCACTTATTTTGAATATGAAATGAAAATTCCTCATTCTAAAGAAACTTTCCACAAAATTTTATAAACATCATATTTTTTCAATGCATAATCTCAAATTTCAAGCAACTAAGTGAGCCCACTGAATTATTAATTCATCTTCAATGAAATCAAACCGTCATTATTATTAGTATTATTATTATTTGAACATATATATAAGAATGACCAGTGAATTTTTCTAGTCTTTTCATCTGAAGAATATTGACTTCTAAAGAGACAAACAGGTACAGAAAGACCCAAATAAGGTGAAGCAAATGTCTGCCAAATCAAAGCAATAAACAAATGCCGCCATTGCTCTACTCACAGATCTGAATTCAAAACACATCACGCATTAATATTTCCAGCTACAGTTTCTTTTGTACAATTAAGCTATCACAACAGAAACAAGCAGCAAACCAAACCAGGTCAACACCACATCCTCCTCACGCAAAAAAAAAAAAAAAAAAAAAAAAATCTAGACCAGATGACAGTAACAGCATACAAACTCACTCAGCAAACACTGTAGAAGAGAAATATCTTTATAGATTTTTATGAAAAATAATTGGCGTGGAACATCCTCATCAAATCTTGCACATAACAGCCATACTGCGCGCATTTTGATGCAAAATAAGTGATCCTTAGATTTTGCATAGGATGACGTACACTGCAGGTTCTGAACTAGATTTTTATGAAAACGTCGTTGATGATCCCATTATATATATATTTTTTTCTGTTTATTAACCAATTTCCTTCGCTTCCTCTCCAGCATCATAGCACGATCGTCTTTTCGCTTCCTATTTATGATCCCATTGCTCACTTAGTATTAATCGATCAAAAAAGAAATATATATAAAGAGAAACTATATAATCAGCCAAAGGGGAACTAAGTCATCACCTGGCTGAATTTTCCGGCATATCTCTCCGGCGGACTCGGTTGTGGCGGATGAGTTGACGGACTTACTGTTCCTCGGGGCCGGATGCCCGCTGCTGACCCGTTTAAGGCCTAAGAACTCCTTCCACCGCACGAGCCCCTTGGACTGCGGGGCGCCCTCGGCCCGGAGCTCTTCGCGGAGGGTGGTGACCCTTGCTAACTGCCCGGAACTCAGTGGAAGCATACGTCCCTTGAAGAAGAGCTCGTCGGCGGCGATCATGGGCCGGCCTCCGACGGCGAACTCGAAGGTCGGGTCGGGAGTTACGATGTCCCGCCGAGGAGGTCTGGCGCCCTCTGCGGCGAGGTCGTTGGAGAAGGATATGCGCGGGCTCGCCGGCAGCGGTGCTCCGTACATGGCCGGACGGTCTTTAAGCGTATTGATACAGGAAGCCATGAGAGATCGTGATTGAGACAAGTAGCGAGACAGAGGTGAACTTTTGGTGAGATGAGTGATGATAAACTCGATTGAGTGTTAGATCTGTTTATGTGGCCGAATAAATAGGCATCATTGGGGGATGGGCCCGGAGAGGCATTAACGGATGGAAAATGATCATTCAATTCAATTTTCTTTTCTTAGCCCACCTTAATTAATACACTTCTTTTTTTTTCTAAAAACTTTGTTAATCATTAAAATTTATAAAATATTAAAAAATTATTTATTTAACTGAATATTTTAATTTGTCTTTTGTTCATATTATGATTGTACTAATTTTAAATCATCTCATGCTTTTTTATTTTGAAACGGGATATTCACTCGTTGCTATTTCCGTAAGGGTGTTTGGAAGCGTGATTAATTCTCGTCTGACCTAGAAGAGGCACTCATCATAAAAACATCTTGGTCTGCACTTGATTAAGTGCCATTTAAGAGGTGCTGCTGCTCGAAGGGAATCGAGCACGTGATAAGTGTTTCTCAATTGTATTCGCCCACCAACCAAACTATTGCACATCCCGAGGATGCTTGAAAGCATGCCCATAGTGGAATGACAGTTGGTTCTTAATTTGGAGGCTATGCCCTACAAGATGCAGTAATATTTGGCATATTGCAGCAAAACTTGAGACAAGCTCGACCCTATGCTGTAACTCGTGATCAGAATGAGGAGAAAGAAGACAAGTAAATTTCATTAATTAACTGTAACTAGTGGATTAGAATGGCGATGGCAAGTTGGATCTGTGGACTGAGGGCGGTGGATGGATTTGATAGGAGGACAAACAAAATTACAGGCAAATAGTATGATTTATTAATAGAAAGGATGGGACTTCACATGTTCTAAATCCTATTAAGAGTTTCGGAATTGTGTATCAACAGAGGGAAGCAATAATACTGCAGGAACTAAGGCTTCATTTGGGGCATTTTTTGGTCTTTTTTTCTTTGCTGTTTTGAGAAAAAAATGAACTAAAAAATTATTTAAAAAATTAGTAAAAAAACTATCTCAAACGAACCTACAATCATAAATCATTGAGGTGTTGTGGATGGCCGAAAAAATCAACAAAACGGTGGAAAATTGAAAGAGAAATTTTTTTTTAAAAGATGTAAATATATCTAATATTTCATTATGTGGGCTCAAGCAAGAATGTTTAGCACACAGAACTAACTATAAATATTAAATCTACATAAATATAGAGAAACTTATCATAATTACAACGGTTAAGATTAATGTCGTCGGAGATCTCAAGGTTGAGATGAAGCCCTTTGATTTGGAGTTTTTAATTTTTTTTTTTAAAATAAAAATGACATTAAAGATAAAAGGTTACACCACAAGATCCCGACCAAGCCACATCATTAGAGATACAATCAGCAGAAAACCAAATTAAAAAAAGGATCCACACGGACACAGACCGACACCTAGTTGCAAGGGAGAGCCATCCATTGAGGATCCAAAAAAGCCAGGTTAGCACGGTTGCGCAACCCAAGCCATCATAGGTGCATGTAGAATAACTGCTTCATCATTGTCCAGATCCAAACCATCAAAGGCAACTGACATCGAAAAAAAAAACCCAACAATAAGACCCAGTAATTCAATTCTTTTTCGGCTTCCGTTTACGATTTCTAATAACAGTAACAAATGAAAAAGTTTCCAAACCATCATCAAAGTTTTCCTCCCCTTCAGATAGCCAATCATTGTGTAATCAATCACATTGCAACCGGATACTATTTCCAACTATGTGGGCTTGTAAGTTAGCAGTAGAAATGATAGAAATAGGTACGTCAACCAGTGAAGCAACACCAACCCCAAGACAATGAACCACCTCAACCCCACCTGAATTAACACCACCACCATCAGTTGAAGAAACTAAGATAGCTTCCGAAGACTCCACACCACCATTAAACAAAGGAGAAGCTACAAAATTTACTCCGCAAAGAGGAACTATTAAACTCGCATAGCCAGGGTTCATAGACAGAGGGTCTCCTCCCACGACAACACCACAGGCTTGAGAACCACCCTAGCAGTTCACAGTAGAAACAGGGGCAGCAGGGGAAAAGACTGGACAAACAAGACTGGAAACTGCAGGAGCAGCTGCAGTAACCAAAGCTAAATCACTCAACGAGTTAACATGCAAAGACACAGGCAAAGCTGAATCAGAAAAAAAGACTTCCTCCTCTTCAACAATAAGGTGTAAAAGAGTAGTGGAGGGAGGGCATCATCAGCATTAGAATTCATGCCCGCATTATCTAAAATGATATCAGCAGCTTCCTTACACTCACTAGAACCAACACAAACAACATTTTCCTTGACCTAAACAGCAGGATCATCTGCCAAAGCTCCAGTAACAACCTCACAACCAACAATCCCTAATACCGGGTTAACCATGGGGTTCAGAACCTCCCCAACCATCACCTCATTAACAGCTAAAGAGGATACACCCAAAGTGTGACTCTTAACACTCCCAACCAGTAGGTTATCAGAATTAGACAGAGGAGCCGGAGCACAGTGACCTTTAAGATGCCCAGACGCTTACAAGACACATATAAATCAGGAAAAACCTCAAATTGCACCTTTTGAATATACCCCGAAACCTCAGGCCTGGGCCAAATTTGGGAAGGATAAGTTTTGGTAATGTCTAGCTCCACCAACACATGCGCAAGGGATGGGCGAGATCCTACCGAAGTGGCAGAATATAATTAACCTTCAAGGGTCTACCGAACATAGAACCTAAGGCGTGAAGGATACGAGGAGAGTAAAGATGAGGTATCAGATTAGGAAAGGAAACCCAAATTGGTATGACCGGAGATTCACAGCCGATGTCGAGAAGCGGAGACCATTTAGTGAGCTTTATGAAACAGTTATTCACCAGATAATAACGATGGAAAAAAAACACGGCTATAGTCTAGATCGTTGGAAAGTTTAACCAGCACATGCGTCTGTTCAAGCATCGTAACAGAGAAATAAGAGTTAAGTTTCAACAAGAATTTTTTTTTTTTTTTGAATAGCGTCCAGAGATGGACAACGGGTGGAAACTGACAAAAGCGAATTGGAAATGCACAACAAAAGCTTTAATTTCATCCTAAAAAATCCACAATGATGGTAAACCACGAAAAGAGCCTTGACGGAGCTCAGGGAAACATTCTGACGAGGAAGAACTAGAAAGGGTTTCAGCAAACGACCGAGATTTAAATGAACCATTCAAAAAGCTCGGATCAACAACTATATGGACCGCCATTCTGGCCACCAAGGGCCGGAGGAGGAAACACGAGGTTGGCGACCCAGAAAAAAAGAACGGAGAAAGTCGAACAGCAAGAGAATAAGGAAATGCAACTTCCCTGAAGATTTTAGACAGATGCCGACCAAAAGACGGAGTCGGAGAGCATAAAAAACGCACCAGAAGAGCAGCTAGGGCAAAGCCCTAGCAGAGCGAAAGGAGCGAATAACTGGAAGAATAGTTTTTTTTATATGAATTGCCCGATTTTGGAGTTTTTAATTTGAATGTTAGATTTGTTGGGTTTTAGGGTTTATTAAAATTAATTAAATATTTTTAAAATTAATTCAAATTTTAATATATGTGATGCAGAGCATCTTAACTAAATTACTCCTTAGACCTATTTTAATTAGTTTGTTATGTGCTTCTTTCAAGTTTCTTCTAGAGTCTTCTATTTAGCCTATATAAGCCAGTTTTGTAGTAGAGAAAGGGGAGAATGATATAATATACTCTTTGAAGCTTTTGAAGCTTGTTTTCTTCCTCTCTGGATTGGGAGCCAAAAATCCTTCTTGCAGGCCGAGTCTTCCGACGATCCACTACATCAGTTGGTATCAGAGCCTGGAGCTTGCGAAGATCGATGTATTGCAGAAGGTCGGCTGTCGACGACGATCGAAGCCGCAAAACAAGATTGGCGGTCGACGACGATCGACGCCAAGGAAGGTGGGCTGTCGACGATGCTCGAAGCCGGATCGCCTTCTATCAAGCTCAATCGAAGAAGTCGCTCGATCAGGTAGATAGAAACCTTGATCGGATTCGTGAAACCCTTCGGTCAATAAGGAGGATGAGGATGTCGTCGGCAACCATACCGAGGCATTCTTCTTCTTCGATCCCCTCGTCCGCTTCACGTAGACGCCATTCGTCCCGCCATACTCCCATGGTCGCTGATGACTATGCGCCACTCGAACTCCCGCTCCGATGGCGTGATCCATCGCCAGAATACCCACCGCTCGAGCTTCCATTGCGATGGCGAAATCCTCCGCCTCCACAGATTACGTCGCCTCCACAGATTAAATCAAATCCGAGCATTCCACTTCCGCTGCAGCAAGCAAACAATGAACCTGCGCCTGGAGACGAGCGCGATTCAGCGCCGGGAGACAAGCGCGATTCCGCGCCTATCATACAACCCAGCTCCGTTGCCCGTGATGTTGCCTCCGATTCATCTATTCTTCCCATAAATGACGAAGCAACTGCCGATTCCACCTCTGCTCAGCTCATTGGAACACGCACAGAGCTCCCGTCTTCCATTCCTTTGGACTCGAAGATGCGAGATCCAACACTCACAGCTGCTACTCCGATCCCATTTGATCAAAGTTTGCCCGTCCAGCCC
>NW_021319945.1:1778339-1794415 GCF_001605985.2 Dendrobium catenatum | reverse complement strand
GATGAAAATTTTATAGAGAGCCAATCGTACTGTACGAAAATTAATTTCGTCTGGACGAAAATTTTACAGAGAGCCAATCGTACTGTACGATAATTAATTTCTTCCTGGACGAATAGGACTTAGAAAATTTTTCGAGCAAATTTCTATTCGTTCCATATGCTCTATAGGAGATAACTGTCTGATCGTCCAGTACGAACTAAAATCGTCCTGTACGATCAATACAAATTTAATATGATCTCCTTATTTGTGTGTGCATGTTTTTATTCACTCAAGTTACAATCACTCCCTTTCAATTTGATTTCTAAGCAAAGTGCAAGCTTCAAAAATTTCAAGGTATCTCATGCTGATTTTAATTTGAAGCCTTGTAGTCTGGAGTCTTTCCCTGAAATGTTAGTACACACAAGAGCAAATACAATTCTTCAAATATTGTTAGGATATAACTACACATTTGAACAATAATGTTTGAAATCATCAAAACTTTATAAGTTGCCAAAAATGTAATGCATGCAAATAGCAATTATCTTAACAATGATTAGTCAAGCTGCAGTGAGGCACTTGACTAGAATTGCTTCGGACCATTGTCCCATAGTATTGAAGATGTTTAATCAACAAAATCATAGAACCAGATTTCATAAATTTGAAGATATTTGGTTGTCTTATTCTGCTGCAATCTCGGGGGTCAAGCATTCTTGGGCTAAACTGGTGAGAGGAGATGATATGGAAGCATTAAATATGAGGTTCTCAAGAGTTTTTAAATCCTTGTACTTCTGGAGCAAGGCTATGCATCAAAAATTGGTTGAATTAAAGGAGAAACTGAAAGAGGAGTTCAATGAACTTCACTAGAAGAAGCTCTGGACCAACAGTTCTCGGACAACGATGTTCCGTTACTAAGATACAAAGTAAATGAGTTCAATTACACTCTTACATGGTTGAATACATGGTGGAGACAAAGGGCTAAAGCCAAATGGATGAAGGAAGGGAATTCAAATTCTAGTTTCTTTCTTGCCTTTGCAAATGGTAAAAGGAATGGAAACTTGATTAAGCAATTGAAGAATGATAGAGGGGAGCTGGTAGAGGAACCTGAAGTTAACAAGAGAATTTTTAAAATTTTTTCTACAGCAAATGGAAGCTTAGGGACTGCCATTTGGAAGATTGGCACCTAAATGAGAACATCTTAAAACAAGGAAGCTATGATATCCTTGATGCCTTTTTTTATATTGAAGAAGTAGAGGATGTGATTAAATAGCTTGGCAATAACATATCTCGAGGGGTGGATGGAATTATTTATTCATTTATCAAGGCATACTGGAAGATCATTGGGATTGATGTTTGGAAAGCTATTCAACCTTACTTTTGTTTAGGAAAAATGTCTCCCAAATGGAAAGAAACATTGGTTGTGCTAATCCCCAAATTGAGTAATCCTTTATCTCCTTCAAACTTTAAGCCAATAAGCTTTATGCATGTCAATTTACAAAATAGTGGCAAAAGTTTTGTTAAATAGAATGATGAAAGTGATACATTATTTAGTATATGAGGAAAAAATTGCATTCATAAAAGGAAGGGCTTTGTCGGAGCATGTGCTTCTTGCACAAGAACTTTTTCATAAGTTCAAGTTCTCTAAATCAAAAAGAGGATTGGTGGTAATCAAACTGGATATGGAACAAGCCTATAATAGTATGGCCTGGGATACGCTTAGGCAAGTTTTGAGATATTTTGGGCTTCTAGAAAGATTCTCCAACCTCTTAAAGGAGTGTGTTACTGATCCACTCTTCTTGGTTCAAGTTAATGGTGTTGGTTTTAAATAGATTAAAGGAAGGAATGGCTTTCAACAATGATTTCCATTATCACCGTATTTATTCATTTTATGCTCCCAACTACTAACTAATGCCTTCTTATCTTGGGAAGGAACTTAGGTTTGAAAGTGGCCCCTTTGGCTCCTAGGATTTCCCATTTGATATTTACAGATGACATATTGATATTCTCTAATGCAAAAAAGGGAAATTTAAGGAGGATCAAGAAGATTACAATGGAGTATTATAGATGGACGGGTCAGCAAATCAATATCTAAAAATCTTCTATCATTTATAGCAAGAATATGGAAAGAAGGAGGAGGAGGGATATCTCTAAACTTATGTGGTTTATGGAGGTCAAAGAATTCAATTATTTGGGAAATAAAATTTCTTTAAGAAGGCTTGTAGTAGCAGATTTCACTAAGCTATTGGAGAAAGCAGCTACTAAATTGGACATTTGGAAAAAAAAACTAATCTCTTCGATTGGAAGAGTGGTTCTTATCAAATCGGTGTTGCAATCTATTCATTTCTTCTACTCTTCAATTTAATTAGTTCCTTTGAGTACTTTGAAGAAGCTAGACAAAATGTGTAGGGAGTTTTTATGGAACCAAAATAATGGGAACAATGGGCTACATTATGTGGCGTGGAAGGACATATGCAAACAGAAAATCCTTGGTGGACTGGGTGTTCATTCAGCTGTGGATACTGTTGAACTATTAAGATCTAAGCTAGATTGGGATTTTTTTAAGAAGCAAGATTCTATTCTTACTAAATCTTTAACAACTAAGTATGGTAGAGGCATTTGGGATTGGGAAAGGAGGCTGAATACTTCTTCAATGTGGAAATTGCTGCTGAGTGGATCAAAGGCACTAAGGCCAATTGTGAGGTGGAAGATCAAATATGGAGTTTTGGTGAACATTATGAAGGACATTTGGGTCCTAGGCAAAAGCCTTGATAGATGGCCTACATTTATAGCAATGGGGGATGGAGATTTGCCAAATATGCCTAGCTTTATTTCTAATGGAGCATGGAATCATTAGAAGCTACAAGAGTTTTTTGTTGAGGAACTAGTGAAGATTATATGTCAGGAAAAAGTTGGATTGGATATTCCTGAAGATGAATTGGAGCTGGTGAGGAGTTTTTGAGGGAAAACAATTACAGCTCTGGCAAGAAACACCAAGACAATATGTGAAGAAGAAGAACAAGCAGTGATACAGGATTGGAAATGGCTTAAAGATCTTCAGCTCAATTCACAGCTATCATATTTATGGTGGAGGCTCATGAAGAATGCTATTCCTATGACATATTTCTGAATGTATAAGAGATTTTTAGATAGCAACCTTTGTCCAAGAGGTTGTGATATGAAGGAAGATGTGGAGCATGTGGCTGTTAAGTGTTCAAAGCTAATTCAAGAAATTAAAAAGCAAAATCGGTGGGTGTTTTGCTTACCAGTTTTTAAAAGTTTACAGGAATGCTTGGAGAATTTGAGAAAGCAAGGGAAGGTGAATCCATTTATTACAAAAGCTTATTGTGCTTTGGTTTTTCATTCATGGAAGAGTATAAATAATCTAATTCATGAAGGCCAGGAGCTTGGAGTTGGTTTTATTGTTACTAATGCTATTAGGTACGCATCTATATCATCTAAAGGTAATCTATATTCGGACCACTGGGGTGCTAACCAACATTCTATGCTGACTACTTCTTGGCATCCCCCTCCACCTTGATGGATTAAGGTGAACATAGATGCATCCTTACTTAGTTCTAATGAATTTGGAATTGGAGGAATATTCAAAGATCATAGAGGAAGAACTCTTCTTTCTTTTGGATTCTTTATTTTGTATTGGGACATTGGATACTTGGAGCTATTGGCGTTCTGTTTGTTGAGTAGAGTTATCAAGGATTAGATGATGGATGCTAAAGGATTGATTATAGAAGGAGACAACTGTAATGTCATGAGGCATTTATAGGACTCGGTTTGGCATGGGAATTGGGTGGATGATCATTCAATAAGAGAAGACTTGGACTTTCTGAATGGATTTTAGGTAATTATGTTTCATTTTGTTAATAGAAATTGTAACAAGTTAGCTTATTTGTGTGCTAACAATGCTTTGAAAGGGGATTTTGTATGGGATGTTTTAGAAAGTAATAAGGTTCCTCCTATCTTTTTTCCTCTGTTAAAGGAGGAAAGTAATAGTAGTTCTATCACTTAGTATTGTGTATTAGGCCTTCTTTTATGCCTTAATGCATTTGGCAATTTCATCAAAAAAAAAAAAAAAACTAACTTAGTGTGAAATGTCATAACTGGATTTTGCTAAAGGGATTTAAATATTGATTTTGACTTTAAAAGAATTGAATATGCATTAGATTTGTTATACTACAAGAGGGTATTGTAGGAAAACATATAACATTAACAATTGGATCAAGATGATTTTGAAAAGAATTTGGAGATTTAGAAATTCGATAAAATCTCTTTTAATTTTTAAAACTCTTTATGTTTAATTTGCATTCAACATAAATGTTTACAAAATTATTGAGAAAACTATATTTTGTTAAATGGAATTAAATTTTGATTTTTGAGTTTAAGAGTTTTCTGTAAGTTGTGTGAAACTTAGCATGTTGGGAATTGTTTGAGCATGCTAGTTTACAACATATAAAAAGAAGAAATTTAAAGGATTTGGCTTGACTCATTTGCTCAAACAACTAACTTAGAGGCAAAATATCAAAGTCCAACATTGAAAGAGGTTTCCTTACCTCTCCTTTGACATTGCTTATTAATGTTTGCCACACTCACCTAGGTGAAAAATGAGTAGAGGGAAAATGGAAAGAAGGTTAGCCAGAACTACCGATGCAATAATATTTCTATATATATTAAAGATGGAGAGAAATATTTATCCACAGTGGAGTCACCATTTTTTATTTTATTGAAAAGTGTTGGAATTTTGAAAAGATAAATTTTCTTTGGAAAAAGTATGAAATTTACATTTGAATTTTCATTTTAAAATTGAACATCCATTAGCAATAATATACCACCTAAAGTGGTGAAAATAGGATCTCCTTATGGGTTCAGATTTAGAATCACAAATTATATCCTAAATATCATAATAAAATTAACAGAATAACTACTTATGACCACAAAGGGCCAAAATGATATTCGACCAAATATTTAAATATGATAATTTAGATATGATATCATTAATTTCATATTTAAAGTCATATTAATGAATGATATATCTCCCCAGAGGAAGAAATATCATTCATTATCAATTACTCAAAAATAACGATAACGATCATTATTAATTTTAAATTTTCAAAAGAGAATTAATTAAATTATTGAAAAACTTAATTTTAAAAAATTGATCTAGGTTTCTCAATCTCATATGAGCGCAAGTCTTCATAATTAATTATATCAGAAGAAACCTATATTTCTAATAAATTATCTCGATAAAAATAAGGGTAAAAAATTCATTTTTAAATTTTTAAGGATTGATATAAAAGGATTGAAGCTAGAATTTAAAATATGAATGGATCAAAATTTAAAACATATTTCTTGAGGTCAAAGGATGAAAAGTAGGAAGAGCTTTAGAATTCTAAAATAATTTAGAAGAGCCCCAAACTGTCCTAAGTGTTGGTCTTAAATTTTAGATTGAAAGAGATTTAATTTGAGAATTCAATTTTATTAAGAAGTTGGGATTCAATTCCCGTAGGTTGATGTATTATAGTGTGAACTACTGAAAATTAGTTTTCATAACTATGTTTTTATATCATATGCATTTTTTATGATTCCAAAATCTTATTATGTTGATTGCTTTTTCTCTTAATATATATTATAATTTTGTCTTTTATTGTTTATGTGTACTAACATTTCAAAGAAATCATACTCCAAACTACTAAAGACTTCAAGATTGATTAGATTAGGGTTAATAATATTTGAAGTTTGTACTTCTTATATTTTTCTTAAGTCTAAGAGAGTGTGATTGTAATTGGGTTTTCATGCACATACACATTAAGGGAGCATAAAAATTTGACATTTTTTAAAAACTAATCGTATTGCATGATTTTGGATCATATGGGATGATTTGACCTGAGCATTCCTCTATAAAGTAGCTAATCAAATTACATCTAAAAATTATTTAAGTCCTATTCATACTATATGAAGTTACCTTCGTACAAACAATGTCTAAAGTACGAAATTGGTGATTGTAAATAACTTAGTTTTTTTATTATTGATATTCTTGCAATATATATATATTTTTGATGATTCCTAAATATTATTATTTTGATTATAATTTCTCCTAACATATTTTGAAAGTATTATTTTGTTGTTTTTGTGTACTAACAATTTAGGTAAATCATATTTCAGATTGTTAAAGACTTCAAAATCAAATTAGATTAGGGTTTATTATAAATGAAGTCGGTATTTTTAATTTTATCGAGTTTAAGCGAGTGTGATTGTAATTGAGTAACTATGAACACACACACTGGGGGAGTGTTTAAAATTATAATTTTTTAAATTGATCGCACTATACAAAGGCATTTCATATGGGATGATTTGTTCAGTTATTTTCCCCTTCTAGCAGCCAAACAAACTGTAGGCATAAATTTTTTTTTAAGTATGATTCATACTATATGAAGCTTTCTTCCTGCATACACCATCTAGAGTAGAAAAATGTGAGGTCCCTTTTCATCCTGACAATTTCAAATTTTTTCTGAAAAGATCATACCGTATGATGTCATCATCATATGTACACCATCAAGAGTACGAATTAGAAGGGTCCCTTTTTATCCTGATGAACTCTAAAATTTTTGAACACATCATATTATACGATGTCATCTTCATATGTACGTTCTCCAGAGTATGAATTGGATGGGTCTCTCTTCATCCCGATGAATATGACAAATTTTATAATTATTCATATAGTACAAACTTGGTTTGTACTAGATGATCATTGTGTATAAAGTTATTTCATATAGATTCACAAAAGGTTCATATGGAATAATTTTTTAACTATTCATGCGTACAAATTTACGATCATACTGTACAATCATAAATGCTCATAATTGAAAAATTTTAGTTAATTGGATGGTTTCTTATGCCTTTCATATAAAAGGTCCTTTAAAACTGAAGTGAAAAGAGTTGTCCTTCATGATTTTTTAAGGGCAAGTGAAAGAGAGAGTGTGGGAGAGTGTTTAAGAGAGATTTCTTACAAGTGGAGTGTGAAGGGTTATAAAGATTACTCAAATGTAAGGTTCTCTTTATATTTTTTGGTTATCACTCTTCTTTTATTCTTTCTTGTTGCTTGTAAGAAGATCTTTGAAGAAGATCTAGTTCTCTGCCAATACTTGGAGAGTGTGAACAGACGATGATACTCTACCGTCACTTGGAGAGTGTGAATAGATGATGGTACTCTGCTGATACTTACAGGGTGTGAAAGGATGGCGGTTCTTTGCCGATACTTAGAGGGTGTGAAAGGACAATGATTCTCTTCCACATCAGGGATTGGGGAAAGAGGGGAATTATAAAGGATTCTCCGCCTTGTTGTGGGTGCTAAAGGAGAGTCAATTTAGTAATAATGTAATACCTGAAGAGGGAGTCCTTAAGGAGTAGATGTAGGTCATGTTTGACCGAACCACCATAAAACTTTGTGTCTATTTATTTTTTCACATTTACTTTTTGCAATTTATTAACTATGGTTGAAAAACTCATTTTAACTTAGAATCAAATTTTTGTAAATTTTAAAATGGTTTTTATAATAAAATCCAAGAGAATTTTTTAAATTATCAATTCACCGCCCCTTCTAAATTACCAAGAGATTTTTAAATAACAAATTCCCCCCCGCCCCCTCTTTGTTAGCCTTGGGGAAATTGCTTAAGTTTAATAACCTTTTAGGAATCAATACGTGGTATCAGAGCTTTGTTTTGAAATTTTAAGTTTAGACTACTTTTTGAAAAATGATAATGGCTACTTTTGAAAATTAAAACACACCTAAAGGATATTCGATCACTAGACATCCGTTATTTGATAATATCCCTTTCAATTTTTGGAAAACATGCATGTCTACATTTCTATAATCACTTAATTATCGCATGTGAATTTTAGTTCAAGAAGGGTATATTAGACCAACTAGACTAGTAGATGGCATTAGAATTGAAACTCTCTTTGCTGGCTGGACTGTATAAGAACATGACTTAGCATAATTAAATGCAAAATATTTAAAAAGTTTTTTTTGTGCACTTAAGTTAGAAGATTACATGTGGGTTTCCACTTATAAAAGTGGAAAGGACATCTCAGATAGACTTTGTATTACTTATGAAGTAAAATAATATAGATTAAATATCTTGTACCATGAAAAAAAATTATTTTGCATAAAATCTAATGAATCCATTTCTAATATATACACAAGATTCACTCAAATAGTCACTACTTTGTATGCATTAGGTAAGGAATTAATTAATACTGAAATAGTTAATAAAATTCTTCATTTCTTTCCTACTACATATAATGCAAAAATTATTGCTATTATAGAGTCGAATGATTTAAATATTTATTCTATTAATAATCTTCTTAGATCACTAATTGCTTATGAGCAAGGAGTGAGTCAAAGGAAGATTGATATAGGAGAACAACGAAAGAAGAAGAACATATCACTCAAAGTAGATAATTTGAATAGTAATCAATCATAACCTGAGGATGAGGATGACATTGCCTTAATGACAAGGCAATTCAGTAGTTTTCTAAAGAAGAAGCAGAGGAGAAGTCAACAGTGGAATAGTGGTAAGTTTCATAAAAATGTTAAGGTTTATAATGATGTTATTTATTACGAATGCAGGAAACCTGGACATATAAAATCATATTGTCTCAATCTCAAATCCACTGCTAACAAGGAGAAGGTGGAGAAGAAAGTAAATGTGAGATAGGGAAAGAAGAAATTTCAGAAAGCTTTTTGGGCAGACTCTACTTCAGATTCATCGGAAACAAAAAAGGAATAAGAAGTCACCAACCTATATATAATAGCCGATAATCTTGATTAGTAAGATCAAGAAGATTTACTCTCTCATACAAGATCTCGTGAGAGCATTTGGTACCTAGATAGGGATTGCTTGAAGAATATGATAAGAGACACAACATAATTCTTATTGTTGGAAGCCAGTAATAGAGGAAAGATTACACTGGGAGATAACACCACTAGAAAAGTGGTTGGCATAGGTATGATCGAAAAGTTATAAAATTTTTTCATTGAGAATATATTACTTGTTCAAGGCTTAAAGGATAATTTCTTAAGTATAAGCCAGCTATGTGAAAAAGGGTATAGCATTAATTTTTTCCCACTAGCTACATATTAAGTCTATAAGGAAATACAGTATTATATAAAATTAGGATAAATAATGTTTATATGCTAGATTTGAATTGTATTAAAACTCCTAATGTTTTTTTTTTTAAATAATTTTTGATAAATCTTAGTTATGACATAGGAGACTTTGTCACACTATCATGAAAAATCTTAGAAAAATTACCCAAAAGGAACTTGTTAGAGGTATACTAAAACTAGACTTTACTAATGATCACTTTTGTGATGCATGTCAACTAGGAAAGTAGGTGAAATCCTCATTTCATTACAATAAAGATTTTAGAACTAGCAAACCATTAGATGTTATTCATATGGATCTTTTTAGACTGGTTAGCAATATAAGTCTAAAAGGGAAGGCATACAAAATTGAAATAGTTGATGATTTCTTGAGATTCATGTGGGTTAAAATTTTATTTAATAAGAATGAGTAGTTTAAGGAATTTAGAGAATTTTAAACTTGTGTTTAGAGAAATTTAGGTTGTGAAATTTTAACTATTCAAAGTGATCACGGAGGTGAATTTAAAAATGAAATATTTAAGAATTTTTGTTAGGAAAAAGGGATTAATCACAATTTTTTTGCACCTATGACCCCTCAGCAAAATGAGGTAGTCGAATGAAAAAATAGAATATTAATTGAATCTACTAGAGCCATGTTTGTAGAATATATACTTCCTTAATATTTTCAGGCTGAGTCAGTTAGCACCACATGTTATATTATGAATAGGGTGAACATAAGATCTAAATTGAATAAAATACCCTATGAGCTTCTTAATGGAAGAACAACTAATTTGCCTTATTTATATGTATTTGGATGTAAGGTGATCATATATAACAATGAAAAAATCTCCTTTAAAATTTGATCCAATATCACATGAAAGAATTTTCTTGGATACTCTAGTGTTGGGAAATCATTTAGAGTGTTTAATAAAAGAACTTTGGTAGTTAAAGAGATCACACATGTCATATTTGATGAATTTTGTATTTTAGAAAAGTCAAGTTTAAAAGCAGATGACTTAAAACTTAACTCTCAAAAGATTGAAAAAATTAATTTGGAAAACAATTTGAGATAGAATACCCTTTGCCTAGAGAATTAAAATTTTCTAAAAATCACCCTAAGAAATTGATTTTAGGTGAACCTAGTGAGGGTGTTAGGACTAGGCATGGACTTAGCAAAGAATTCAATCATTCTGCCTTTATTTTAATAAAAGAACCCATAAATGTAAATCAAGCACTTTCAGATGAATTTTGTATTGTGACTATGCAAGAAGAATTAAATCAGTTTGTAAGGAATGATGTTTGGGATATAAATACAATGCCAAAGATCAAAGTGTAGTTGGAACTAAGTGGGTATTAAAACATAAAATGAATGACTCAGGAGATATTGTTAGAAATAAGGCTAGATTGGTGGCTAAGGGGTATAATTCAAATGAAGGGATTGATTTTGGGGTGACTTTTGCCCCTGTTGTGAGACTTGAAGAAAATAAGATTTTGATAGCCTTTGCTTGTTTTAGAAGATTTAAATTGTATTAAATTGATATTAAAAGTTTTTTTTTTTTTAAATAGGGTGATTCAAGAGCATGTTTATGTTGGACAACCTCTAGGTTTTGAAAATTCAAAATTCCCTAATCATGTTTTTAAATTAAAAAAAAAATATATATGGATTGAAACAAGCATCTTGGGTTTGGTATGAGAGATTAAGTACTTTCCTATTAGAGAGATCTTTTGAAAAAGGAATTGTTGACACCACTCTCTTTTTGAAGAAATTGGGAGATGATATACTCATTAATAATATTTAAGTTAATGATATTATTTTTTGGATCTTCTAATAAAAATCTTTGTGATAATTTTTCTAAAACAATGAGTTGTGAATTTGAGATGAGTCTATTGGGAGATCATAATTATTTTCATGGTTTTAGCATTAAGCTAATTTAGGAGGGAATATTTTTTAGTCAGTTAAAGTACGTTAAGGACATCCTCAAGAAGTATGAAATGGATAATACTGAACAAGTTGGTATACCTATGAATTACTCAATTCAATTGGATAAGGACCAAAAGTGAAAATTTATTAATTAAAGGAAATTTACAGGAATTATTGGTTCTTTACTTTATTTGATAGCTAGTAGACTAGATATTATGTTTAGTAATTATTTGTGTGCTAGACTTCAATCAGATCCAAAAGAATCATATTTGATAGCAGTAAAAAGAATTTTGAGATATTTTTTGGGAACTTAGAACTTAGGGATTTGTTATCCTAAGTATAGCTCTTCATTTGAAATTATTGGATATTCAAATTCAAACTTTATAGCTTGTAGGGTTGATTGAAAGAGTACATCTAAAACTTATCAATTTATTAGAAATTCTTTAGTTTCTTGGTCTAGTAGAAAATAGAATTTCGTAGCCCTGTGTACTAATGAAGCAGAATATATTACCTTAGAAAGTTGTGTGGCACAAGTTCTTTAGTTGAAATAACTATTGATTGATTTATGATTTATAATAGGCACAATTCCAATTTATTGTAATAATACTAGTGTCATTTGCATTTCAAAAAATTCTTTTCAATATTCTAGAACCATATATATATATATATATAAGGCAACATTTCATTAGGAATCATGTATCCCAAGGAGAAATTGAATTGAATCATGTTTCAACTGAAATCAACTTGCAGATATTTTTATAAAATCACTAGCAATTGATAATTTTAGTACATTAAGAGCAAGGTTAGGTGTGATCGATCTTAATGCTTAGATATGTTTCCTATGTGTGTTTTTATATCTTTGTTTGTAAATGTTGTATTTTGACAGCCAGTGTAAAACTTGTCGAACAATGTAGCCCACATAGTGAGATAAAGGCTTGATGTTATTGTTGTTGTTGTTGTTGTTTGTAAATGTTTTATTTGTGTGTGTTATTTTTTATTTTAGTTTTGTTTTTATGCTTTATTTTGGACGTGTATCATGTATCAAAAGTTTTAATTCTGGTTTTTCATGTTGAATTTTCTAAGTGCTATATTTGTACTGTACGAAATTATGTTCATACTGAATGAATTCTGTAACATGTTTATTATTTTGGAGTTGAATGCTTAAAATTTGGTTTTTCTCATATACATCATAAAGTATGAGGACATCACCATCTCGTACGGTCTGTATACATTAATCTATACACATGTAGATGGTTATCCGGGTAGAATCAATTATTATAACTGATCATACTTATAAACTCATATGTCATCTATACGATCCACTTGTTATTATTTGCGGGGGATGAACCTAACCACCATTAAAATGATCTTAAATAACTGTTCGTCCCAAACAAACACCTGTTCATCTGTTCGATCATTTGGTTAAAAATTCTATACAAAAGGATGCTTCATAAATTGTGTGATTATGAAATGTTGTTTCATTTTGGACGTTATCGTTCGTCCATACAAAAATTTCTTCGTCCCGTACGATCCCAAGATCATACGTAAGATTCCTTTTTCATACTATATGAAGGGTCATTTTTTCCTTAAATAGGAGGGTTTTATATTTTATTTTCATTCACTTTAACATCCTCCTTGAATACTTCTCAACCTAGGAATGATAAGTTCTAGTAAGTTTTCTAGAGTTTCTAAGGGTTCATCATCCAGGAGTGGGGATGACAACTTTCTATCTAGAAGTAATGTGGATGGCTTCTTCAGGTTTATGGCCTCTAAAATCACTCCCTCAAGACTACTGATTCATGATGATATCCACTTTAAAGTTATGCTTCTATTTTCTTCAACCCAAGTCTTTTTTATTTTGACTTTGATCTATGCTTATCATAAAAAGACCTTTCACTACTTAGAAAATATGAATCTTAGGGAGAATGAGAGTAGGATAACTTCATTTGTAAAAAAGCAATGGGTAGAAATCACTAAGAAAGATCTAGGAACTTTTGTACACCTAAGGACTCAAGGAACTAGAGCACACACTATGACCTCTGAATCTGACTATGATTGGTCTGAGATAAACAATACTCTTAGAAGGGTTGCTCAAGTTGGCACTTGGCTAGAGTCTACACTTTAAATGAAAATGCCAGGATTATCTAGCATGTTTTAAAAACCTCAATCTTTCAAAAAGTTGGTGACCACATAAACATGACTCTTTATCCTCTATAACCTATTTGATTATGATTGGACTACAAATTGATGAAGCCCAACTCATTCTAGATTACATTCACAACTTTTTTGAAATTGGGTTTCCCTCTCATAAAAGGAAGTAAAATATTATTCTAGGACATTAAATGTCCTACATCTTAGAAAAGAAGTACACTATTATTCATTCTAAAATTCCCACTGAAATGCTAATGTACTTCACCGATGCCTCTTTTTAGTCTCTTTTTTGGAGGAATGAGAATTCAAGTGAGGATATTGAGGGAGAAGGGGGAGCATCTGCATCTGCTTAGGGTCCTGACTTTCAGGAGATGGTCCAGTATTTTGATCGATTGGAGAGTCACTTTGATTAATGTTTTGATAAAATTCAGACTTACATAAACCAACAAGATGCACAGTACCAACAAGATATGAGGTAGATCTGAGATCAGTTTGACTCAGTGAACACGAATATAGCTATGATGAATAGCTATTTCTTAGTCTTTAACCAGCCTCCTCCTCTAGATCAGGATCCTTCAGAGTTTTAGTTGTACTTCTTTGTAGTTACTTATGCTAGTTCGTTCCTGATGTGATGATGATGTGATGATGTTAGTGTGTATTTCTTTTTGTAGTACTTATTTTGTTGTTTAGATTTGTGTTTATGTTTTGATATTTTAGAAGTAATGTTTATTGATACCATGACTTAAATATATCTAATCATTTTGATAATAATAAAAATATCATGTTTTGTTTTAGTTGCTCTTGTTCTTTGTTTGAAATGTGAGTTTGCCTATGAAAATCTTATCTTTAATTGATCTAAAAAATGTTTTAAATTAATTTGCATTACAAAATTAATTTTATAATAAAATATAAGTTTTCAAAAATTTAAGTTAAGTTATAACTTTATCAAGTTAAGGATATCAATTTTATGTTTATTTTAGGTAATTATAATTTAAATTTTATTATTGCAATTTTGATGTCTTATTATTTTTTATTTCTTTTTTTAATATAATTATTTTTTTAATAAGAGAAATTTGATTTTTTAGATTATTGATTTTAGAAGGATCAAATAAAAAAATGTTATAAAAAAGAAATATACAGTATGTACAAAAATTGAAAGAATGCGCAATGATTCACAAAATGTAAAGAGACACAATTTTAGCCCAAATAGAAAAAGATGCACAAAGCTTTCCACAAATATTTGAAAAGATGCATAATATCACCAATTGAATTTATTATTTCCTTTAAATTTAATCTTTAATTCAAATTAATCTATTTTTTAATTATATTTATATTAAAAATTGAAAATAACTAATCTTCATTTCATCACTTTTGTAATAATCCTCCATATAGAATTGTCTAGAATGCTTCATGATCTTTATAAATTTTTTTATCTAGTTGTTCTTTAGTTTAAAGTTTTTGAAATTTTCATTTTCATCTTACATAATTAATTTATTTATTGCAATTATATTTCAATCTCTTTCAAGATCAATTATTATGGATTCTTATAGACATCTTTTATTTCATCATTTTTATTCACTTTTTGTTATTATCAAAAGGAAGAGTAATATTGTATTGTGTTAGGTTTTATGTTGGTCTTGGTATTGTTTTTGTTTTTGTTTTGTACCTTGTGTTTTAAACAAATAATAATAATAAATTTGTGATCTTCAGGGAATTTCCCTGTATCTACTTGTTTATTCTTTTAGGGGGAGCTAAGAAGAAATTTAGGTTATACATGTTAACTCAAACAATAATTGTTTTTTTGTTATAAAAAAGGGGGAGATTCTTAAGATCATTGCAATTTAGTTTTTTTATTGTTGATATTCTTGAAACATGTATATTTTTTCATGATTCTCAAATATTATTGTTATTATTATAATCTCCTAACATATTTTGGAAGTATTATTATGTTGGTTATGTGTACTAACATCTCAAGTAAATCATACTCCATATTATTGAAGACTTCAAATTAGATCAGATTAGGGTTTATTGTAAATAAAATTTATATTTTAAATTTTATTGAGCATGAGAGAGTGTGATTATAATTGAGTACTTTGCACACACATACTAGAGGAGTGTTTAAAATTGTAATTTTTTAAACTGGTCGTATTGTACAAAGTCATTTCATACATGACAATTTGTTCGGCTATTTTCCACTTCGAGCAGTCAAATAATCTGCAAGCAAAATTTTTTTCTAAGCATGACTCGTATTGTACGAAGCTTTTTTTGTACATACACTTGAATAATTTTTCACTCTACACTTGAAAAATTTTTAAATCCTGATAAGAAGCAAAAAAATTTTAAAACTTAAGAAAAGATAGTTTCATGTATGTAGATTAATAAATCCTTTTCCTGGAGTCAAATGTTTTTTTCTTGTGGAATGATTGGCCATATATATCACACTTGCACGATTCATAGTAAATCATATCTCGTGTGGTGGAGATCAAAGATGCATAAAACAAAGCATATCAAAGATGCATCTAGATTAATTTTGCCAAGAAGAGAAACCAAACTTATCTAGGTTCCCAAGCCTAACATTTGATTATTTGTAGAAACGCTTATTGCGGATTAATGGTTTATGATTTTGATGATAGAAAACATTCCTTATTTCTCTACGATTACCTTATGTGCTAACGTTTCAGGTTCACACGATCAGACTGCAATTTGGAACCAGCTCAAGATTTGGTAGACTAGGTCTGTGTCAGTTTGTAATCTTTTTCCTTTCTTGAGTCTGTTGTATTTGGTGTGACATCTGATGATTTGTAACTTGAAAGATTTTCTGTTGTGCCCTAAAAGATTTTTATTTTTGGTAACATCGTTCGGGACGATATT
>NW_021319945.1:1682753-1775803 GCF_001605985.2 Dendrobium catenatum | reverse complement strand
TTATTGAATTAAAAAGTTTTTTAGCCTTTAAAAGAACTTGAGCTTGGATTAACAATTTATGAATTTCTTACTTTTTTTGGATTATGCGTTGTCAATCCAATTGTACTAAGTTTTTGATTAAAACCAAGAGGTAACTTTCTCATTTTAAGAATATTTATTTTTCTCTAGATCAGGGAAATTTTTTTTTTCTTTTGTTCATTTTGTTTTTTTTTTGTGCCTCCTCTCTTTTTCATAATGTCAAAGGGGGAGAACGTATTGTTAAATTTGTATGTTTTTTTTGTATCCTTTTTCTTTTTAAAAAAAAAAATCTCCCCTATTTTTAAAGTTTTATTCTAGTGAGGGGGAGATTAGGAGAAAATGTTTCCTATTTGAAAATTTAAATCATAATATTTTCCATCATCAAAAAGGGTGAGATTGTTGCGGATCAATGGTTTATGATTTTGATGCTAGAAAAAATTCCTTATTTCTCTATGATTGCCTTATGTGCTAACGTTTCAGGTCCACACGATCAGACTGTAATTTGGAACTAGCTCAAGATTGGGTAGACTAGGTCTGTGTTAGTTTGTAATATTTTCCTTTTTTGAGTCTGTTGTATTTGGTTTGGCATCTGATGATTTGTAACTTTGAAGATTTTCTGTTGTGCCCTAAAAAAAATTTATTTTTGGTAACATCATCCGGGACGATATTTATATCTTCCTGGATGATCTGACAAAAGTAGAAACCCTAATTATGGCATCCTCATTAAAGCAGCTGTCTTTATGCAAAACACATCATCCTGGATAATATTGTATCGGCCAGGACGATCGGCTCAATTCAGCAAGAATTTGCCGCCAGATCTATCTAGAAATAACATATTTTTGGACATCATCCAGAGGATCAGCTTGGACTATAAAATATCGTCCAGGACGATCCAGGACAATTTTTCCAAAATTTCTCAAGCAGTTTTGGAAAGCCGTCCAGACCGATCGCAAGATCGTTCGGGACGATTAGACATCATCCAGCTTCATTTCAGGGCGATATTCAGGACGATTTTCCTCATATTTGAATTAATTGGCCAGGACGATATGCCTATCATCCTGGATAAATGTCGGCAACTTGCATTAATGAGCTCATTTTGAGAGCTTCTATTTAAGCTATGGCAATGCACTTTGTAAGTGTCTTTGGTAGCCATTGTAGCTTCGTTCTTGTGGGGGAAACTTGAAGAGAGAGCTTGAAAGGGAGAGAGGAAAGGGTGGAGTTTGAGAGGGAGAATATTCTATGAGGGGGAGGAACTCAAGGGAGTGTGGTGGGGGATCCACACGGTTGCTCCGGCGAACTCGCACCTTAGTACCATCAGATTCAAGGCTTATCTCGAGTAAGTTCACCAAAAAAGAAGATCTCTTTGGTGTCAAAGGACCCAGCGACTCCGCCGCACCGGGGAAGGTGGAAGTGATTTTGTAAGGGCTTCTCTGCCTAGCTGTGGGGGCTAAAGGAGAGACACTTGTTTTAGTGCAATACTTGGAGGGTGCCTCCAAGGAGTGGACGTAGGTCAAGGTTTGACCGAACCACTATAAATCCGGTGTGTTCTTTCTTTATTACTTCCGCATTTAATTTCCGCACTTTAATTTTCATTGTGGTGAATCTTGGTTTTGGTTTTAAGTTTGAGTTTTGTTTTAAATACCGATTCACCTCTCTCTTTTAATTAGCCTTGTGCCGGTTCATAGGGTCTAACATCCCTAACGAACTTTCAATGCTCTCATATAAGATCTCATGAGAGCATTTGGTAGCTAGATAGTTGATGTTTGAAGTATATGACTGGAGACACTAAAAAATTGATATCACTAGAAGCCATGAATGGAGGCAAAATTATATTGGGAAAGAATACCACTAGAAAAGTGATTGGCATAAGTATGATTGGAAACATGAATAATTTTTTCATTAAGAATGTTTTATTGGTAGAAGGCTTAAAGAATAATCTATTAAGTATTAGTCAGCTACGTGATAAGGATTATATTATAATTTTTTTCTCACCAACTATATAATAAGCCAAAATGGAATTGATGTACTGCATGGAATAAGGGTAAATAATATGTATATGCTTGATTTGAATTATATTGAATCTCTTAACACTTTTTTCCTCAAAATAATTAGTGATGAATCATGGTAATTGCATAGGAGACTTTGTCATGCTAGCATGAAAAATCTTAAGAAAATTATACAAAAATAATCGATGAGAGGAATACCTAAAGTATACTTTATTAAGGATCACCTGTGTGATGCATGTCAATTAGGAAAATAGGTGAAGTCCTCCTTCCACTTTATTAAGGATCTGAGATCTAGCAAATTATTAGAAATCTTACACATAGATATTTTTGAACTAGTTAGCACTATAAGTCTAGGAGGGAAAGTGTTTGGATTTGTGATAGGCAATGATTTTTCAAAATTAACATGGGTTAAATTTTATTACATAAGAGTGAATTATTTCAGGAATTTAGAAAATTTTTCACTTGGATTCAGAGAAAATTAGGGTATGAGATTTTATCAATTTAAAGTGATCTTGGAAGAAAATTTTAAAATGAGAAATTTAAAGATTTTTATAAAGAGAAAGGAATTAATTACAAATTTTTAGTACCTAGGACCCCTCAGCAGAATGGGGTAGTAGAACAAAAAGAATAAGACATTAATTGAAGCTGCTAGAGCTATCTTAATAAAATACTCACTTCCAAAGTTTTTGGTTTGAAGTGATTAGTACAGCTTGCTAAGTTATGAGTAGGGTGAACATTAGATCAAAATTGAATAAAATACCCTATGATCTTTTTAAGGGGAGAATACCAAATTTATCACATTAGCATGTTTTTTAATGTAAGGTGTTCATTTTAAATAATTGGAAAACTTCTTCAGAAAATTTTGATCCAAAATCTGATAAAGAATTTTTTTTTTGGATACTCTAATGTTAGAAAATCTTATAGAGTTTTTAACAAGAGGCCTTTGGTAATTGAGGAGACCACACATATTGTAATTGATTAATCTGGCATTTTAGAAGAGATAAGGTTAGAAGAGGATCATATTTAAAATAACTCCTAAGAAATTAAAAAGATAATTTTGGAAGAGAATGTTAGATTAGAAAACCCTTTGCCAAGAGAATGAAAATTTTCTAAGAATCCCCCTAAGAAATTAATTTTAGGTGAACCTAATGAGCTTATTAGGACTAGGCATGAACTTAGTAAAGAGGAGAATCATGAACTTAGTAAAGAAGAGAATCATTCTACCTTTATATCAATGATTGAACCAACTAATATAAATAGAACACTTTCAGATGAATTTTTTATTTTGGCCATATAAGAAGAGTAAAATCAATTTATAAGAAATGATGTTTAGGAATTAATTGAAAGGACTAAGGATTAAAGTGTTGTTAGAACTAAGTAGGTGTTATAAAATAAAGTGAATGATTTAGGAGTTGTCATTAAAAATGAAGCAGACTTGAAGTAATTAGGGATATAATTAAATAGAAGGGAACGATTTTGAAGAGACTTTTTCCTTTGTAGCCAGACTTGAAGTAATTAGGATTTTATTAGCCTTTACCTATTTTAAAGGTTTTAAATTGTATCAAATGAATGTTAAAAGTTCATTTTTAAATGAGGTGACACAAGTGGATGTTTATGTTTAGCAACCTCTAGATTTTGAAATTTTAAATTCTTTAATCATGTTTTTAATTGAAAAAGGTATTGTATTGACTAAAATAGGCTCCTTGGGCTTGGTATGAGAGATTAAACACTTTCTTATTAGAGATATATTTTGTTAAAAAAAGTGTTGACACTAATCTCTTTTTGAAGAGGATAGGAGATGGCATACTGATTGTTCAAATATATGTTGATGACATCTTGTTTGGATATACAAATAAAAATCTTTGTGATAATTTTTTAAAAATAATGAGTAGTGAATTTGAGATGAGTTTGTTTGGAGATTTGAATTATTTGCTTAGTTTTAGCATAAATAAAATGTGGAAGAAATATTTCGTAGTCAGTCGAAGTATATTAAGGACATCCTCAATAAATATAAAATGGATAATGATAAACCATTGACTACACCAATGAGTTTCTCAGTACAATTAAATAAAGACCCAAAGGAAAAATCTATTGATTAAAAGAAATTTAGGGAATAATTAGATCATTTCTTTACTTGACTGTTAGTAGACCGGATATCACGTTCAGGGTTTATTTGTATGCCATATTTTAATCTAATTTAAAAGAATAACATTTGATAGTAGTAAAAAGAATTATGAGATATCTTTTGCGAACTCAAAACTTAGGGATTTGGTATCCTAAGCACAACTCTTCATTTGAAATAGTTGTATATTCTTATTCAAATTTTGTAGGTCATAGGGTTTATAAAAAAAATATATTTGGAACATGCTAATTTATAGGAACACTTTAGTTTCCTAGTCTAGTAGAAAATAGAATTCAGTAGCCCTATCTACTGCTAAAGTAGAATACATTGCCTTAGGTAATTTTGTGGCACAAGTACATTTGTTAAAATAATAATTGAATAACTTAAGATTTTCTATTGGCATAATTTCAATTTTTTGTAATAATACTAGTGCAATTTACATTTTAAAGAATCAATTTCAATATTCAAGAACCAAGTACATCGACATAAGATATCACTTCATTAGAGATCATGTAGCTAAGGGAGAGATTGAATTAAATCACGTTACTATAAAAAACGTACTTGTAGATATATTCACAAAACCACTAGCTTTTGACATTTTTAGTTCTTTAAGAACAGGTTAGGTGTGATTGATCTTAATGCTTAAATTAAAAATTTTGTAAACTTGATGTGTTGTAAATATGTGTTTGTTTAGTTTATCTCTATTTATTTGTTTTTTTTATTTTTATGTGTTTAGTTTTTTTTTTTTTTTTCATTTCTAATATGAAGCTTGTCATTTGATATAGGATGATTAGTTTTGAGAAGAACAACTAATTATCATGAATTGTTTTTTAAGTGTTCTTTTCATACGGTATAATTGTTTTTCATACTTTACTAATACTATAGCTTGTACATAATAGTTTCCAGGTTGAGCAAGCAAAACTTAGTTTTTCATAAGATTCATTCTGTATGATGATGTCATTATACTATACAATATGTGCAGTTTCGTCTGTACGAGTGGGGACAGTTCTCTAGTTGGAGTTAGTTATTAATTGCTTATCTTACGTACTAAATCATATTTCATCTATACAATCCTTTTGTTAGTTTTTGTGGTGGACGAACCTAATTATTATTAAAATAATCTTTAATATTCTAACCATCATGAACAAACACCTATTTGTCTATACGATTATATATTCAAAAAGCCTGTACAAAAGGATACCCTGAAAATGGCATTTTACAAAAAGCTTTTCATCCCGTATAATTTTAAAGTTATACGTATGATCTAAATTTCATACTATGTGAGAGGTTATTTTTATTTAAATAGAAGGGTCTTCGGAAATAATTTTCATTCAATTTCTCATATGTTCCAAACCCTCTAGAGCCCACATCTTAGGAATGGCTATTAGCAGCAAACGACCCCACCTCCCTAAGGGATCTTCTTTTAAAACTAGTAGAGATGATAACTTCTTATCTAAAGAGAATGAGGATGCCTACTTTAGGTATTAGGTTGCTAAAATCACCCCTTCTTGACTTCTCATATAAGTTAATCTTCATTTCTCTATCATACCCTTATTCACTTCAACTCAACTTTCATTCATCCTAACTCTTATATATGCCTATCATAAAGAGACATTCCAATATTTTCTAGCCAACATGAAAGGTAATTAGGACCACTCTAGGATTACTTCCTATTTTTTTAAGCAATGGGTAGAGATTACAAAGGAAGATCTAGGCAACTTTCTCCATCTAAGAACCTAAGGGATTAGAGCTCATACTTTAATCTCAAGAGTTGACTTTTATTGGTCCGATATTAAACAAACTCTTAGAGGTGTCAATAAAGTGGGTCATTTACCTCAAGTTTATGCTCTCAATCAAGTGCTAGGATCATCCAACATGTTTTGAGAACCTCAATTATTCCTAAAGCTGGTGATCACTTTAACATGACTACTCTATTTATCCAGAATCACTTATTTAACAATGACTGAAAAACCTTTTGTTGAAGCCTAACTCATCATGGATTATATTTATAATCTTTCTAAAATTGGACTTCCATATCATAAGAGAAAGAAAAATGTGGCTTTAGGACATCTAGTTTCCTACATTTTAGAAAAGAAGTATAATATTATCCATCCTGATCCTCCTATTGAACTCCCTATTTACCTTATGGATGCCTATTTTCAAGTACTTTTTGGGCAGGATCAGAGTTCTGAGAGTGATGATTCAGAGGAAGAAGGGGGAGCTCCTTCTCCAACACCTGTACCTGCACCTGGACCTGGATCTGACCAGAATTTCTACCAGGAAATGGTCCAGTGCATTGATAGATTAGAAAATCCTTTTGATCAAATCTTTGATCAAATTAAAAATCACATAAATTAGCAGGATACAAGATATCAGGAAGACATGGGTTGGATCGAAGGTCAATTTGACACGGTCAACATGAATATAGCTATGATGAATAGTAACTTTTCAATGTTGAACCCACCACCTCCTCCAGATCAGGGAGCCTCTGACTATTAGATGTACTTCTTATCATTGTTAATTATAAGTTTTTGTGTTTGCTTTTTTTGATGATTCTTCTATGAGTTTAGTATTTTTATATGTTGTTTTGAATTTTTGTGATGATGTTAGTTGAGTGTTGTTATGCGGAATGAAATGAAAAATATATTTGTATGTGCTCTCTGATATCAATGGAATGATGGAATATTTTATTCACTTGCATTAAATTTCATTTATTGAATTAACTATATTTTAATGAAAAAATATTTTATGGTTGATCATTGGAATGGATTCTCAATTACTTTACTCTACAAATTAATTTCCTTATAAAATTTAATCATTCTAAAGATTAAATTATATTATGACTAGATGTAGAAAAGGAGATTAATTTCAAGTTCTTTTTTTCTTTTTTTCTTTTTTTAAAAAGAGCAATAAATGTATTAATAAAATAAGTGAACTACAAAGTTGATTCCTACAACAAGTTAAAGAGTGAAAGAGGAATCTTATTTAAACATAAATCCTCCCAAATAAAATTACTAATAAGAGCAAAGTTAGCACACATGTCTGCTAACTTATTACTATCTCTATCTATACATTTAAAAATAACATAATTGAATTCTTAGAAGAACTCAAAGTCTTCCATCTCCTTTAAGCCATCAAGAAAAGCAGGTTGGAGAATCCTGATTACATTAGAATTGTCACTCTCAATGATTGCTCGTTTGTATTTGAACATCCAATCTTTAATAACTTCTTTCAATGATTTGATTGCTAAGAGATCCAATTGAGAAATGTCCCAATGGATGCAAGATGTTCCAAAAGATAATAAGAACCTTCCTTTGTAGTCATGAACCACTCCTCCAATTCTAGTTCTATAAGATGAACCAAGTGAAGCATCTATATTAATCTTCAATAAATCGGGTGGAGTGGGATGCCAAATTTTAGACAGTCTGACAGACTGGTTAACATCTTATCTGTCTGATCTAATGTTAAAAGAAATTTTAGAAAAAGAAGAGTAGCTAACAGCATTTGCAGCAATTGCATTTGCAGCATCTTCAACTCCTTCATGTATGAATTAGTTCCTAGCCTTCCAAGAAAGAAACACAACATTACAAAATAAGTTGAGAAGCATAAAATAATGTTGGGCAGTGGATTCCATCCAAGTGCAACAATCTTCGAAATTAAATAAGGGAATTCCAAATCCCCAATTTTTTAACAGTAAGAGCACTTCTTTCAATTTGCCACATTTGACAACTACCGTGTTCCACATCTTCAATGTCGTTCCAGCACCTTGGATAGATTTCATTACTTTGCAACTTTCTATATAATAAGAAATGGCAAGTTGGAATTGCATTTCTAAATAGCCTCCACCATAACACTTTTACACGAGGATTCAATTTAGATCTTTTGATCCATTTCTGAAATCTTGGTTCTTCTTCTTGTTGTTGCATAGTTTCAAAAATCATTCTAGATAAAGTCTTACCCAAATTGTAGAAAATTTGCTCCAGCTCTTCATCCTGAGGATCTATTTTGATATTAATTTATAGGATTAACTCCACCAGCTCATGTCCCAAAAACTTCAGTAGCTCATCAACATTCCAAGTTTTGTTTACAATAAACTTGTTCAGCAATAATACCTCATCACCTTGAGGCACTAGAAAAGTTGGCCACTTATTGATGCATTTATCCAAAATCCAGTTGTCTTTGTAAACATTAATAGATAATCCATTTACAATGTTCCATTTCATCATAGGATTAATAGCTTTCCACCATTACATATTAGTTTTCATGAAGATGATAATCCTTTCTTTTTGTCCCCAGCTTCAACCTTGATGCCATACTTAGGAGCAAGAGCTTTGTGTAGAAGTGAATCTTTATTTTGTATAAAATGTCAAGACAATTTAACTCTTAGGAAAACAACTTTAGAAGTAGAGGAATACAAACCACGGCCTCCCCATTTCAAAGGTTTTCACAAATCAAACCAACTAACATAATGAATACCCAATCTTCCATTTGACTGGTTCCAAAAGAAGCTCCTACACAACTTATCCATTTCCTCAAGCGCACTTATTAGAACAATAGAGTGTGTGATATGGAAAGTTGGATAATATAAAAGGATCGACTTAACCAAGGTTAATTTGCCAACCAAATAAATGAACTTACTACCCAAATGTTGAGCATTCTTTGTGATTTTTCAATAATAAATTGAAAATCAGTAGCCACCAATCTTCTTAAAGCAATCTTTATACCAATAGGAAAATTCTATAACTTCTTTGAATCCCATGATACGAGTAATGGATTTACTTCTTCTTTTATTAACAATCTTACCAAAAAGAATGGCACATTTGTTAACATTAATATATTGCCCAGTCCATTTACTAAACTTGGTCAGGATGCCTTTAATCTCAGTTGTCACTTTCTTATTAGCTTCAGAGAAAATCATCACATAATCAGCATATAATAAGTGTGATATCCATGGACCATTTGGACTAATGCTAATCCCAATTGAAGTTTGAGCAAATGCGTTAGAAAGAAGTTAGGAACAAAGAATGAAAAGAAGAGGGGAAAAGGGAAAACCTTGGCGAAAACCACTACTGGCTTCTATCCATTATAATAAATTACCATTAATGATTAATGAAAATCTCGGCTCTTCAACACACTCCAACATGAGATTTGAGATTTAGAAGGAAATTCAAAATAGTTCAAAACTTTTTTAAGAGTATACCAACTCATTGAATCATATGCTTGCTCCATATCAATTTTAAATAAAATAAGTCCTTTGGATGATTTAGAATGCCTAATTTTATGGAACATTTCTTAAGCAACCAGCACATGGTCCGAAAGAGATCTACCCTTGATAAAAGCGACCTGCTCCACCAAGAACAGCTTAGGAATAACATATATTAATCTATTCAAGATCACTTTTTCCACCACCTTATAGACCAAATTACACAAGTTAATAGGCCTATAATATGATGGAATCAAAGGATTGCTTACTTTAGGACAAACATAAGTGTTCATTTCTTATAGACAGATATATATGAACTATAATTATTATAAGATTGATGTCTTATTATTTTTATTTTCTTTTTGAATATATTTATTTTTTTATTGGAATTTGAACTTTAGATTATAGATATTAAAAGACCCAATAAGAAAAAAAAAAGAATTGTACAAAGCATGCAAAAATAGAAAAGATGCATAATGGTCGCAAAGTAAAAAGAGGCATAAAATTAACCCAAATAAGAAAGATGTACAAAGTGTGCCACAAATATTTGAAAAGATGCACAATGTTGCCAATTGAAAGCATTTGTAGTGTTCTTTACTTCATCATCCAAGCTCTAATTCTAATCCTTCTAATTAGCAATCATATTCAATATTGAATTTGAACTTAACTAATCTTTATTTTATCATTTTTGCAATAATTATTTTTATTTAACTTATCCAGCATGAACAATGAACCTGGTTGACTTTTCTTATATTAGTTATTCTTAAAAGTCTGTATAGGTAGTTAGACCTAAAGTAATTGTCCTAATGCTAACAAAGAGTGGGGGGGGGGGTTAAATTGGTTATTTTAAAAAACTCTTGGAAATTTTGTAGAAAATAGTTTAATAATTTTACCACAATGAAACTTTTTAACAAACCAAAAGCTTTTCAACCACAAAAAATAAAACTTGAAAAAAAAATAAAATAGCAGTAAAATAAAAACATAGAAGTTTATACTGGTTCAGTCCAACTAGACCTACGTCCACTCCTTGGAGTCTCCCTCTTCAGGTATTGTACTACTACCAAAGTGACTATACTTTTCCTCCAATAACAAGGCAGAGAAGCCTTTATAAATCACCTTTCTTCCACTAATCCTGATTTGATAGAGTATCATCATCCTTTCACACACTACAAGTGTTAGTAGAGAACTGTCATCCTTTCACACCCTCCGGGGGTCGATAGAGGACCATCATCCTTTCACACCCTCCCGGTGTTGGTAGAGATCCTTCATCTTTTCACACCCTCCTGGTGTTGGCATAGAATTGTATCTTTTCCAAAGATCTTCTCTTGAGCAACTTTAAAGAAGTAAGGAAGAGGTTTGACAAAACATACAAAAAGATACTCACCTTTGGGAAACCTTATAAACCCTTCATAAATTTCACTTAAAAGATATCTTTATACAATCTCAAACACTCTACCAAAAAACTCTCATAGTTGCTCTCAAAGAAAAAATGAAGAAAGATTCCTTCACAGTCAATTTTTAGGACCTTATATTTGAAAGGCACGAAAAACCTTCAAGAAAACTAAAATTTCAATTTAACCTCCAAGATCGTACAGTATGATCAAAGATGGTATGTATGAACAATTTAAAATTTGCTTATACGATATAGTATGAACTTATTTCATACTCTAATTAACCTGTGTATGAACTAACATCAAATAATATGATCAATTCAAAATTGAATAGATTCGTCCAGTATGATTTAGTATGAACAAATTCCATATACTGGATTATATACTGATTAAATACCATATAGTACAATATAATATGTTTTAATAAAACCATGTTTTGTTTGGTATAAAAATTAATGAGTCCATTTCATACTCTGGAAGTTGTCTGTACGATCTTAGGATCGTATAGTACGAATTGTTAAAAACATTTACCTATTCATATGGACAAAAAGATACACAACCATTCTATACTCTACATGTTATTTGTATGAATCTAAGAATGTAAAATACAAACAGTTGAGAAAAAATTAGGAGTTCATTGGGACAAACTTCTACATATCTATTTCATACTTTAGATGTCAACTATATGAATGTAACTTCATACAATACGAACATGACTTAGAAAATTTTCCTAGCATTATTCGATTAACTGCTTTCTAGAGGAATGCTCAGGTCAAATTTACATGTATGATCTAAAATTTTATATTATTATTAGTTTTAAAATTTAAAAACTTTTACGCTCCCCCAGTATGTGTGTGCACGGGTACCCAATTACAATCACACTCTCTTAGACTCAAGAAAAGTATAAAAAGTTTATACATCAAAAATAATAAACCCTAATATAATCTGACTTCAAATCTTCAGTAGTATGGAGTATAATTTCCATGAAATGTTAGTATACAAAAATAATAAAAATAATATTTTTAATATATGTTAGGAGAAATAATATTCAATACAATAATATTTTGGAATCATCAACAACACACATGATATGAAAACATAGTTATGAATACTAAGTTGCAACAGTTCTTTGATTTAAAAATTTGTATTTTTTATTTATTTATTAAGTTAATATTGTATTTACAATTAGTTTAAAATTCTTTTCTTCTTTTGCTCTTTTGGCTTATCTATAGAAACCTTTTTATTTCAAGATGTACTTCCCATTTTATTATTGTCAAAAGGGGGAGTCATAATGTTATTTATTGTATTATGAATGTGTACAATGTGTTATGATATGTGTATGTTTTAAATGTGTGAGTTTTTGTGTTTTTGTTCGAGTTGGTGTTCGTGTGTTTTTGTTCGAGTTAATTTTATTTTAACTAGTTATCATTTGTTATTTCTTTTTAATTTTTTAGGTTTTTGTTATTTTGATCTTCATGGTAACCCCTTAATTTAAATTGGTCATTAATTTAGGGGGAGCTAAGGATAAAATTTACATTAAATGTTCACTCAAATAATAATTATTTTGCCATCATCAAAAAGGGGGAGAATGTTGCAACTTAGTTTTCACAACTATATTTTTATATCATGTGTTTTTTATGATTTCAAAATCTTATTATGTTGATTATTGTTTATCCAGACATATATTAGAAATTTTGCTTTTATTGTTTATGTGTATTAACATATTTAGGAAAATCATACTCCAAACTATTGAAGATTTCAAAATAGATTAGATAAGGATTTATTGTATTTGAAGTCTATATTATTTTTCTTGAGCTTTAAAGAGTGTGATTGTAATTGGGTAACCATACACACAAACTTGGGGAGTGTAAAATTTTGTATTTTTTTAAAAAACTAATCATACTGTATGATTTTTGGGTCATACGGGATGATTTGACCTAAGCATTCCTTTAGAATGCAGTTAATTGAATCACGTCTAAAAATTTTCTAAGTACTATTTATAATATATGAAGTTACCTTCATATAGACGATATCTAGAGTATGAAATTGGTGCGTACTAATTCATCCCGAATGAACTCAATATGTTTCTATATTTTTATACTAATGATCTTAAGTTCGTATAGATGACGTCTAGAGTATGAAATTTGTGCATATATTTTTTTCCCATATAAATAAGAAAAAAATTGTATTTGTTCGTACTATATGATCTTAGGTTTATACAAACAACTTCTAGAGTATGAAATGGACTTGTCCACTTTTTATACTAAATGAAATGTTGTTTAATTAAAACTAATCGTACTGTATGATATGAATTCATAAACTATGTTGTCCAGAGTATGAAATCAATTCGTACTGAATCATACCAAATGAATATGTTCAATTTTAAACTAATCATACTTTAAGATGTCAGTTCATACACATAAAATTAGAGTATTAAACCAATTTGTACAGGATCGTATGAGTAAATTTTTAACTGATAGTATATATGATTTGCGAATGTACTTTAGGATCATGGGTGGTCAAATTGAAATTTTCAATTTTCTGGATAGTTTTTTAAGTAATTCTTATATAAAGTCCTAAGAAACTGAATGGAACAAATGCTTCTTCATATTTTCATTGAGAGCAAGTGTGAGAGTGCTTTGGGATAGTGTTTGAGAGTGTGGATTGAGAGATCTTGTAAGTAAAATTTATGATGGGTATACAAGGTCGCCAAAAGGTGAGAATCTCTTCGCAAGTTTGTCAAATCTCTTCCTTACTTTTTTGAAGATGTTTGAGAGAAGATCTTTGGAGAAGATTTAATTCTTTGTTGGTACCAAGAGGGTTTGAAAGGATAACAGTTCTCTGCCGACATTTAGAGAGTGTGAAAGGATGACGGTTCTCTACCGACACTTAGAGAGTGTGAAAAAATGATAGTTCCCTTTTGACACTTAGAGAGTGTGAAAGGATGATGGTACTCTACCGCACTGGGGATTGACGAAAGAGAAGTGAATTATAAAGGCTTCTCCGCCTTACTATGGGAGCAAAAAAAGAGTCACTTTGGTATAGAGGAATACCTGAAGAGGGAGTCTTCAGGGAATGTACATAGGTCGGGTTAGACCAAACCACTATAAATTTCTGTGTTCTTTTGTTTTTATTTTTATCACTTTTTTAATTTTCTACACTTTTAATATTAGGGTTAAAAAGTTAATTTTTGCAAAAAAGTTCATTGTGTTAAAGTCATAAAATGGTTTTCTATTTGTTCTAAGAGAATTTTAAATTACTAATTTACCCCTCCCCCTCTTGGTTAATATTGGGATAATCGTAATAGGTTTAACAACCTATACAAACTTTCTAGAACCTTCCTTAAAACCTAAGTCTAAATTGGGAACTAAAAAAAAGTAACACAAAATCTAGCTAATGTAGTGCAAATTTGGGCTTACCCCTACCTAGATTAGGGAGATGACTAACCACCTAGTCACTTAAAATCCATGTATCTTATATCTTTTATGATAGAGTTGTAAAACTATCGATTTAAATTTTAAAGTGTTAGGGCCAACATCTAGAGAATATCCTATGTGGCCCCTTCACATATATAGGATATTATGATGCTTAAAGTAAATGTAATTATATAATTAGACACTTTTAAGGTTGTAACTAATGCATTATATACTAGTTGACTCAATAAATGCTTAGATTAGAATTAAGCAATTTTTAACCGCTTAAAAATAAGTTTTTCTCTAAAGATTACACAACTTTCTCTTGACAGGATTGCACCCTAATAAGTCAAGTGGCCCTAGCAAAACCCGCAGGTGGGGAGGTGCCTTAGAAGGAAGAGAAGATATAATATGATGCGTGTGACCCTCGATAATCTAAGCTTACTTCTTAAAATTATTAGAGTTTCTATATGAGCTTAAAATTTTTAAATTTAATTAAGGTAGAAAATATTTTATCCTTCCCGCACGAGCCTCCGATCGGGTTCCAAGCTAATTATAAAATTGACTTGTAATCACAAAAAAATTAGGAAAAGTAAATAATCATAATTATAAGAAAAGTAATAAATAAATCAAATCAAATCAAATTAATTAATTAAATTTAAAACTACATATTACAACTTTTACTTAATATTAGAACCTGGGGTCTGTAAAAAATGTAAAGTGGTCAGGTACCACTGACAATAAGCCAAAATTTCTAATCTTAAGACACAAGTGACTTTAAGAATATGATTCTTATTTTTCTTCATTTCTTCATCATTCAACAAACTTCTTGGATGCGCTAGGTCTAGATATCCAAATGAAAAGAAACTCTCCCACGAAAGGGGTGTTATTTTTTTTCCTTTGGATATTTTACATCATCCAAATTTGGATCTTCAAATGGAAAGGAACTCTAACATAAGGGATATTGCTTCCTATATGGATTCCTTGTTGGAAGTATAACATCCAATCTCAAATCACTTTAAACATTGACAACTCAATTGAATTTAAATTACATTACATGAAATTAAAAAATTCAGACTCAAACAACCTATAGGGTTATCCTAGGCAATTAACATTTAAATAATCCTAAGCAATTATATATGAAAATAAAAATGCTCAAACTAGCCACACTTGGCCTTGCTCTTTCAATTTAAAAGGGGATCTTAGCATTCTGAAGAACCTGTAGAAAATTGATTAGTTTGAATTTAATTTTACCCCCTTTAATTCTAATGTCTTTTATGATCATGACACATATAAAAGATTATAATAGCATTTAAATCATCCCTAACCTTTGGATAATCTAATGACCATCATATCAATTAATGTAGTATAGAAATTAAATAAATAATTGCTTCAATCAATAATATTTTAAATAATATGCAGAAAAAACTTAAAAAGTCTCATGCACAATAATAAGAAAGTAAAACACAAACCTAGCCTAAGACTAGAGTTGTGTTTGATTTTCTATTTTGTTGAAGGCTTGAGAGAATTTTGAATCAGATTTAAGTCTTAATATTTCATAATTGTTTTATAATATATTTAAGTATTTACTACTTTTGTTAAACTAGGATCATGAAGTTTATTTCACCTTTCTTGAGGCTATGTGAATAATCTCGTAGGCCCGAGTTACCTTGTAGCAATCACTATAAATTAAGTAGCTTAATTGAATAAAGGTTTCAAGATTGATAAATTTTAATTAAAAAGATTGGACGCTAGTTTTAATGTTGGACTAATGTTTTCTAAAATTTTAAATTAAATATTTATTTTCTAGAATTATTTTAATTATTTAAATGCATTATTTAAAGAGGTCAAATTTTGACTTTTTAATTCAGGTTGATTTTTAAAAAGTCAATATTTTTTTAAATATTATACCTTAGGATTAGTAATTAGACACTAAGTTTGCTGGATTTGGATTTTCTTTATTTAGTTAAGAAACTCTAAAGTTTATGTTACAATTAAAACAAGAGTTGACTTTTGATTATGATTGAATTTTGATGGTTATAGATTTTTAATTATTATTAGATCTTACATATAGTCCAATTCCATTGAGCTTCCTCAATTTTGAATATTCTAAATTAAGTTCTAAATTTTTTAAGTTTGAGTTAAAATTTGAACTAGAGTTTACTTAAAAGCTGGTTTATTAATAGTTTTTTCTAAATTGTCTAATTAAGAAGATTTTATTTATTTTGATTTAAAATCTTTGAAAACTAGATGAAATCATTCCAAGAATTCAGGGATGACCCATGGGAGTGTTTTCAATTGTTTAGAATTTATTTGAAATTTTAAATATTTTTTAATTATTTAATTTAAATAAATATTAATTTTTACTAACACTTAAATTAAAGTCAAATTAAAGGTCTAATTATGGGAAATTTATTTTTGATACGTAGAGGATTACATTCTAGTTAATTTGATATATTATCAATATTTTTTATTTAATTTGGATTTAATAAGATATTTTGAATTTTTGGGTCCCTAAAAATGCTAAATTTTTACATGCTTAATTTTTTGATCTAATGGCCTCATTATTCAATGAAATTTAAACCTGTAGTGTATAATTTCACTAAGTTCATTGTCATTAAGTTTCACCACTATTGGGAGTACGCAAAATTTCTTAGGATTTTTCTAAGTTGATTAAAATTTATCCTTAATTATTTTTCTTAGGTATTAATAGTGTTCAATTAGGTTTGAATCTCTATTCATCTAACTCTGGGACATATGCAAGCACACCACATCAGTCAAATAGCCTAATTCTATCAATTTAGAGATTTATGAATTTTCAAAGTTTTGAGTCCAAAATAGACCCATTTGAAAATTCACATCATAGAAATCCACTTCACATCTTGACCAAAGAAAATTACTAATGATGTCTAAGATGTCCAAACATTTATTTCACAAAAATTTCAGTCCAATTTGACCACTGACTTATGAGAAAATTGAGAAAATTAAATTTTAAACAAACATAAATAACTTAAAATTTAAGCATCAAAATAACTTGAAACTAATTTTAATAAATACTACGGCACAATTCCTTTCAAATGACACCAAAAACATTCAAATTGGTGAAAATTTGGATTTTCAATAAATTTTTGAAGTTTTTTAGGAATTTAAATAATTTTTAGATCATCGGACAAATTAGGCCACTAGCACCGAAAAAAAAAAATAATTATTAATGATTATGTATAACAGCATCACGGTGTCGCGACCACGACATGTGGTAGACATTAAATCGACCACATAAAAAAGTTGGAATGGATGACAATCATTTTATCGGATTAGATATGATTTGATCTACGCACCCACAATATGCTATGTTGCCTGCGGGGTTTGAGGAAAGGGACCAGCTTTTTAGTCTCATCCAAGTCACATTGTTTAGAATGATCAGGGGCATTTGATCAGATAATCAGACTATCTAGATCAAAAGCTAGATTTTCATTTAGATTTGAATTGAAACTTCAAACACCTATAACTTTCAAAATACTCATTCAAACTAGATAAAATTTGAAACACGGATTGAGGGTATTCTAATCATATAATACCTAGAGTTTGAAGGCCCCGTGTATTGTAGATTTTTTATATTTTTAAATGGAATTTTAAACTAAAAGTTGAGATAACCTAGAATATTTAAGATAGATTTTTGAGTTTTTTGGGCTTATTAGAAAGCTAATGAGATCCTTTATAACTTTACTGAAGGGCTTAGGATCCCTTGATTATTGGATTGGAATCTTCTATAAAAAAAAAATCTTTCTCTATTTCTATCTCTCTCTCTCTTCTATAAATAAAGCTTTGAGCTTGATAAAAGGTAGGGAAGGGCTTGGGGAAGCTTTTCTTATAGCTGTAGAAGATAAATCCTTAGTTGAATGGGCTAGAGGTTGCTAGAAATAGAAGTTTTAGAAAATATGAATGCATGATGAGGTTTGGGAAGGTTTTTGGCATTTACCCTTAATCCCTAAAGATTCCTAGGAGTGATTGGGAGTGAGTGGTTTTTTATTTCTACCAAGTACCCCCTAAGGTTATACAAATACATGGAGAGGACAAGTGTTGATGAGAATTACATGGCTTTGATTTTTGACCATCTTTGACCACTCCAAAAGTCCATGTTGACTATTTGACTAGTCAACTTACCACATGGGATAGTTAGGTTACATGGAGAGAAGGCTTGAGTGCTGATGGTATGGGTTAAAGAGGGTTTAAAGTTTAAGGGTTGGGTGAAATAGTATTATAAGAGATGAAGTGACTTTCAGCAAGTCTTCCTGAGTTGATTTGTTCAAAGTATATTTTATTAGACTTATAATGAATTTGGTTTTGTTTGAATCATCCCTTGGAATAGGTTAGAGAACTTAAAGAAGTTGATTTGGATAAATGGTTAGATATACCCATTTGAACCCTTAAGGGGTTCTTGGGTCAACCTAAGTTGACTTGGTCAACTAAGTTGAACGAGGGCTTGGGTTAGGGTTAAAGAAATTTATAATGACAATTTGGGTCTATTGAAGGCCACTCCATGGTAAGGTTACATTATGTTGCAACTTAGTTTTCATAATTATGTTTTCATATCATGAGTGTTTTTTATGATTCCAAAATATTAATGTATTGACTACTATTTCTCCTAACATATATTAAAAATATTACTTTTGTTGTTTATGTGTACTGATATTTCAAGAAAATCATACTCCAAACTATTGAAGACTTCAAATCAGATTAGATTAGGGTTTACTATTTTTTTAAGTATGTAACTTTTATACTTTTCTTGAGCTTAGAGAGTGTGATTGTAATTGGATAATCGTGCACACACACACCGGGGGAGTGTAAAAATATGTAATTTTTTTTTAAACTAATCATACTATATGATTTTAGATAATGCAGGAAGCTTTGACCTGAGTGTTCCTCTAAAAAGTAGTTAATCGAACCAAGCTAGGAAAATATTCTAAGTCTTATTCATACTGTACAAAGTTACCTTCATACATATGATTTTTAGAGTATGAAATAGATACGTACAAATTCATCTTCATGAACTCTTGATTTTTTTCTAAACTATTCATATTGTACGATCGTAGGTTCATACAGATGAAATCTAGTGTATAAAATGGTTGCATATCATTTCATTCACACGAACAAGTAAAAGTTTTGAACTATTTGTATTATATGATCCTAAGATCATACAAACAACTTCTTGAGTAATAAATGGACTAGTCAATTTTTGTACCAAAAAAAACATGGTTTTACTTAAACATATTATACTATACGATATGGATTTCATATAGTACATTATCTAGTGTATGAAATGAAAGTTCGTTAGGGATATTAGGTCCCATATGAACTAGCCCAAGGCTAATTAAGAGAGAGGTGAATTGGCATTTTAAATATCATTAAATCAAAACTCAAACCAAACCAAAATTCACCACAAAGAAAACACAATGCAGAACTTAAATGTGGAAATAATAAAGGAAAGAACACACCAGATTTATAGTGGTTCGGTCAAACCTTTGAGTATTGCACAAAACTAAGTGTCTCTCCTTTAGCCCCCATAGCTAGGCGGAGAAGCCCTTATAAAATCACTTCCACCTTCCTCGGTGCGGTGGAGTAGTCGGGTCCTTTGACACCAAAGAGATCTTCTTCTTCTGTGAACTTCTCTCAAGATAAGCCTTGAACCTAATTGTACTAAGGTGCAAGCTCACTGGAGCAACCGTGTGGAATCCCCCTCCACACTCCCTTGAGTCCCCCTCCAATGATCTTCTCCCTCTCTCAAACTCCAGCCTTTCTTATCTCCCTTTCAAGCTCTCTTTACAAGTTTCCCCCAAAGAAATGAAGCTACAATGGCTGCCAAAGACACTTATAAAGTGCATTGACAAAGCTTAAATAGAAGAGCTCAAAATGAGCTCATTAATTGCAACTTGCCGACATTATCATCAGGGATATACTAATATCGTCCTATACAATTAATGTAAAATAAGCCTAATTAGCCGGGACGATCTGAGATGACTATAAGAAATTTGTTCATATCATCCAGCATATTATCCATTATCATCCAGCATATCATCCCGGATGATCCTGCGATCATCTAGGATGATTTGATTGTGCAATCAAGTTTTAATTGCTTTTCTTAAATACCAGATTAATTTAAGAAAAATTGGGCTGGATCGTCCAGGATGATGCCCTGGATGATGCCCTAGACGATGTCCAAAAATAAGTAATTCTTAAATAAATATGGTGGCTGATTCTTTCTATTTTGAACCTATCATCTTGGCCGATACAAAATCATCCAGGACGATATACTTAATGTTGCTGCCTTAATAAGGATGCCTTAATTAGGGTTTCTTTTTTTAACTGATTATCCAGACCGATATAAATATCATCCTGAACGATGTTACCAAAAATAGTAAACTCTAATTCATACAGAAAAAATTCTGAAGTGTGTGTGTGCAAGGTTACAAATCAAGAAAGCACCCCTGCAGGATATGACTCAAGAAATAAAGAATTACTTTAGTGAGAATTACAAGTAAAATAGTTTTCCCAAATCTTGAGCACGTTCCATTTGTAGTCTGATCTTATGGACCTGAAATGTCAGTAGAGAAGGCAATCGTAGAGAAACAAGAGTGTTTGCTATAATCAAAATCATAATCCATGAAATCAGATTTGCAATAATCTCCCCCTTTTTCATGATGGAAAATATTACTGGTTGAATTTGCAAAAAAAAAAATATTTTCTCCTAATCTCCCCCTTACTAAAATAAAACTTTTAAAAATAGGGGAAATAAAAAAATTTTGTTGTTTTTAATTTTTTAAAGAAGAGAAAAATGATACAAACACAATAATATGAAATAAATACAACAGTACGTTCTCCCCATTTGACATTATCAAAAAGAGAAGGGGCACAAAAAACCTAAAAAAGAAAAAGTTACCTCTTAATTTTATAAAAAACTTAGTAAGGAATGGATTGACACTGCATAATCCAGTAAAGATAAGAAATTCAGAAATTCTTATTCCAAGCTCAAGTTCTTTTAAAGATAAAAAAACTTTTTAATCCAATATATAAATCAAGGAATAAATTAGAAAAATAATTTCTAATTTTTAAAACTCCTTTCATAAAACATATCTAATAGAAGATTAATGCAAAAATTAGTGAATCAAGAATCATGATTTTCAAGATCAAGTATCGAAAATATAAAGTGTTTTCTTAAGCTTTGAATAAAATATAAATGGTAAGCATACTCCTTTTGGGCTTATTTTATGCCTCTTGTCAGTTTGTACACTTTTTTCTTTTAATACACTTTGTATATATTTCTCAATTTGACGTCATTGCGCATCTTTTGATTTAGCATCATTGGCCACTTTTTTTTGATTTGGCATCATTAGCCTTTTTTTTTTTGAATATGCTACCTTTCTGAAACTTTAAAAACAAAAATACGCCCATTCTATTAACACAACGAACTACTTGATTAAGAAAATTATGACATAGATTCAACAAATTGCAAAAGATTCCTATGTGATAGATAAAATGTATGGATATGAAAAAAGTTTAGTTTCAAAATTCAATTTAAAATATGATGAAGATTTTGAATCAAAAGTAAAATAACCTCTTTTAGGAAACAGAGATTGAGAGTCAAAATCATGAGTTTCCTTCCTTTAACTATTTTTAGAGAAGTCAACCACAACTTACAGAAAGAATTAACGAAAAATAGGAGGTTGATTTTTTATTTTTTATTTTTTTTTATTTTTTTAAATAGAAAATACTACTTAAAAAAAAGTAAAAACAAAATTAAAAATTTAATGAAGAAGAAAAAGAAAAGAAAAGAAAGAATAAATGAAAAAAGAATAAATCCAAAAAGAAAAACACAACAAAAACATAAAAAACTAAAAAAATATGCAAACACAAAAAAAATAAAGAACACAAAACAATTTAAACCTCATCTTGCTTCTAGTCTGATGATTCAGAGGCTAGGTCTGCCCAGGAGATTTTTTTCGTTACATTACTTGCCCCTTTTATAACTTTCTTAGCTTTAGCCTTTTCTCTTCCAGAACGAGTTCTCAAATTAGGGCACTAATTTTTCATATGTCCAGGTTTTGTATATCCAAAGCAAATAACATCATAAGAAATCTTAATATTCTTACCATTTTTACCTTTAGTCCACTTTTGTTGATGCATATGTTTTAGTGAGCTTTCTAATTTGCTTGATAAGTCATCGCTTTCGTTACCAACTAAGCCACTTTTCTCCATATCCTCAGCATTTAGTACAATTGTTTCACCTACATCCAAAAGTCTTTGACCCAAACATTGCTCATAGGAAATGAGTGAGCTAATGAAATTATTAATAGAATACTCATTCAAATTTTTTGATGCACAAATAGCAATAACTTTTGCATTGAACTTATTAAGTACACAACAAAAAATTTTATTGACTTTTTCAAAGTTTGAAAACTCTTTTCCTAAAGTATATAATGATGTAACAATTTGAATAAATCTAGTATACATAACTAAGATCATCTCATAAGGTTTCATGCAAAAATTTTTATAATCATGCATTAAAATATTCAACTTAGATTGTTTGATTTAACTAGTGCCTTCGTATATGATGTGTAGTTTATCCCAAATTTCATTACCAATAGTGCATGTGGAAATTAACATACAATCTTTAGAATTTAAAGCACAGAAAAAATAGTTTAAAGATTTTGCATTGAATTGAGCATTGATTTGTTCTTCCCTATTCTATTGATTAAGAGAAATATCTGTTTTAATTCCATCTAAAATACGTTATAGTAAAGAATAACCAGTTAAAATCATTTGCCACATTTGATAATCAATTATTTGCAAGAAAGTAGACATGAAAATTTTTCAAAACTCAAAAGTAATATTTTTAAAAAAAGTTAGTCTACTCATTGAATAACCTTCCGCAATATTACGATTAAAAAAATTAGCCATGTATCAAAATTTAAAAGTTTTCAAAAACAATTTTTTCACTCTGATACCACTTGAAAGTTTATTAGGGATATTAGTCCCCTTATGAACTAGCCTAAGGCTAATTAAGAGAGAGGTGAATTGGTATTTTAAATATCTTTAAAACAAAACTCAAACCGAATTAAAATTCACCACAAAGAAAACATAATGCAAAAATTAAATGCAGAAATAATAAAGGAAAGAACACACCTAATTTCTAGTAGTTCAGTCAAACCTTGACCTATGTCATTTCCTCAGAGGCACCCTCTGAGTATTGCACTAAACTAAGTGTCTCTCTTTTAGCCCATACAGCTAGGTAGAGAAGCCCTTACAAAATCACTTCTACCTTCCCCTGTGTGGCAAAGTAGATGGGTCCTTTCACACCAAAGAGATCTTCTTCTTCCGTGAACTTCCCTCAAGACAAGCTTTGAATCCGACGGTACTAACGTGCAAGCTCGCCGGAGTAACTGTGTGGAATCCCTCTCTGCCCTCGCTTGAGTCCCCCTCCAAGGATCTTCTTCCTCTCTCAAGCTCCACCCTTTCCTCTCTCCCTTTCAAGCTATATCTTCAAGTTTCCCCCAAAAGAACGAAGCTATAATGGTTGCCAAAGACACTTAAAAAGTGTCTTGACAAAGCTTAAAATGAAGAGCTCAAAACAAGCTCATTAATTGTAACTTGCCGACATTATCGTCCAAGATGATACTAATATTATCATGTACGTTCAATGCAAAATAAGCCTAATCAGCCGGGACGATCTGAGATGATCAGAAGAAATTTGTTTATATCGTCCAGCATATCATCCCATATCATCCAGCATATCATCCAAGCCGATTTGATCTTGCAATCAAGTCTTAATTACTTTCCTTAAATACCAGATTAATTTAGGCAAAATTGGGCTGGATCGTTCGGGATGGTGCCCAGGAAGATGTCAAAAAATAAGTAATTCCTAAATAAATCTAGCGGTTGATTCTTTTTATTGTGAGCCTATCATCCTGGCCGATACAAAATCGTCCAGGATGATGTGCTTAATGTTGTTTCCTTAAAAAGGATGCCCTAATTAGGGTTTCTATTTTTGAACCGATCGTCGAGGCCAATATAAATATCATTCCGAACGATGTTACCAAAAATAGTAAACTCTAAATTAGACATAAAAAATTCCCAAGTGTGTGTGTGCAAGGATAAAAATCAAGCAAGCACCCCTACGGGACATAACTCAAGAAATAAAGAATTACATCCATGAGAATTATAAGTAAATCAGTTTTCCCAAATCTTAAGCCGGTTCTACTTACAGTCTGATCTTATGGACCTGAAATGTCAGTAGGTAAGGCAGTCTTAGTGAAACAAGAGTGTTTGCTATCATCAAAATCATAATCCATGAAATCAGATTTGCAACATAAAATTAGTTCGTACTGAATCGTACCGAATGAAACTGTTCAATTTTGAATATATTATATGATATGTTATCAGATTATAAAATAAGTTCATACTTGATTGTTCGAGCAAATTTTGAACTGTACGTATGCATGATTATCAATCATACGATACGATTATGGATGGTCAAATTGAAAATTTTAGTTTTCTTGACGGTTTTTCATGCCTTTCATATGTATGGTCTTAAAATTTGACTATGGATGAATTCTTCTTCATCTTTTATTTGAGAGCAAGTGTGAGAGTGCCTTGGAAGAGTTTTTTAGAGTATGGAGAGAGATCTTACAAGTAGAATTTGTGAACAGTTCACAAGGTTGCCCAAAGGGGAGGATCTCTTTGTAAGTTTTATTTAATCTCCTCCTTACTTAATTAAAGTTGCTCGAGAGAAGATCTTTGGAGAAGACACTATTAAAAGAGTTGCTATTTGCCTATTTTACATTCTTGCAACTTGTAAAGTTTTGATGATTTCTAATATTATTATTTTATGTGTTGATATCTCCTAACACTTTTTGAAAGATTTATTTTTGCTCTTATGTGAACTAACACTTTCAGGAAAATCAAACTCCATACTATTGAAGACTTCAAATCAAATTCAGCATGAGATATTTTGTAAATTGAATCTTATACTTTTCTTTGAATTAAGTTTGAGAGGGAGTGATTGTAATTGAGTTAATAAACACATACACACACTTGAGGAGATATTTAAAAATTTATACGGATCGTACGGGATGAACATAGTTCATAAGGGACGATCAAGTTAGTTATCTCCTCAGAAGAGCAATGGAATGAATAGGAAGCGAAGAAAATTTTTCTAAGTCGTGATCATCCAGGACGAATTTTTATTCATCCCAAGACAAAATGTCCTCTAGAAAATTTTTGTTCATACAAAATTTTAATTCGAGCCAAGATGAAATGCTCTCTGGAAAAATTTTATCCAGATGAACTCCAATTCATCCCAGGATGAAATGTCCTCTGGAAAATTTTCATTAAGACTAAATTTATATTCGTGCCAGGATGAAATGCTCTCTGGAAAAATTTTGTTCAGACGAACTCCAATTCATCCCAGGATGATCCAGGATGAATTAAGTAACATCGTCCGGGATGATCTACGATCGTACGGGACGATCCACTACTGACAGACTTGAATTTTAGCAGTTTTTAAATGATTTTTTATTTTTTTTTATATAAAGTCCAATATAAACTACCACTTAATCTTTTGGCCTACTGATCTTCGTGCCAAATAAAAGGAGTGTTTAGGAGAGAGTGTGACAGAGTGATTGAAGGAGAATTCTTACTACTGGAGCGTAAGATTTCACTTGGTACTCAAAGGTAAGAGTCTCTACTTTTGTTTTTTTATTACTTCATCATTTTCTCTATTCCTTCAAGATTTTTTGTGAATAAGATCTGTCAAGAAGATCCGGTTCTCTACCGACACTTGGAGAGTGAGAACAGCCGAAGGGTTCTCTGCCCACACTAGGAGAGTGTGAACAACCGAAGGGTTCTCTGCCCACACTAGGAGAGTGTGAATAGCTGAAAGGGTTCTCTACCCACACTAGGATAGTGTGAAATGATGAAGGGTTCTCTTCCCACACTAGGAGAGTGTGAAAGGATGAAGGGTTCTCTGCCTACACTGAGAGAGTGTGAAAGGATGAATGGTTCTCTGCCAACACTGGGAAGAGTGTAAAAGGATGATGGTTCTCTGCCGCACCGGGTAGTGGTGGAAAAGTGTTTTGTAAAGGCTTCTCCACCCTGCTGTGGGTGTAAAAGGAGAGTCACTAGTTGTATTATTGAAATACTCGGAGGGTGCCTCCGGGAAGTGGATGTAGGTCGTGCTTGAACGAACCACTATAAATTTCGTGTCTTTTATTTTTCTGCTGCTTTTATTTTTATTTTACTATTTCTAACTTGTGGTTGAAAAAACTTTTCTATAAAATTCACTATAGTTAAGTTCTCGATTTTAAATTTTAAAAGAGGGTAAAATTTTTTAAATATCAATTCACCCCCCTCTTGGTTAGCCGCTGGGACATAAGCTTAGGTTTAACAACCTAATTTATAGTGAACAACTTTCAACAAGTGGTATCAGAGCTTTGTTTCAAAATCATAAGTTTGGACTAATTTTTTATTAACGTAGATAGCTACATTTGGAAACCAAAATACACCTGAGGGTTACTCTATAATTAGACCTCCATTGTTCGACAATATTCCTTTTGATTTTCGGAAAATACGCATGTCTACATTTTTACAGTCACTTGATTATCGTATGTGGATCTTAGTTCAGGAAGGGTATACAAAACCAACTAGACTAATTGACAGAGTTAGAATTGAAACACCTTTCGTGGACTGGACAGTAAATGAATGTGACTTAGCACAATTAAATGCCAAATACTTGAATAGTTTCTTTTAGGCACTTAAATCAGAAGATTACATGCGGGTTTCTACTTGCAAGAGTGGAAAGGACATATGGGATAGAATTTGTATAACATATGAGGGGACTAATGAGGTTAAGCAATCTAGACTTAATATCTTCTTGCATGATTATGAACTATTTCGCATGAAATCTAATGAATCTACTTCTGATATATACACAAGATTCACACAAATAGTTCCCTTTTTACATGCATTAGGTAGGGAACTAACGAATGCTGAAATGGTTAATAAGATTCTTTGTTATTTTCCTACTGCTTATGATGCTAAAATTACTACAATTATAGAGTGTAAGGATCTAAACAGACGCCAGCAATGGAATAGAGCTAAATTTAATAAAAATGCAAAGGTTTTGAATGATGTTATTTGCTATGAGTGTAGGAAACCTGGACATATAAAGACAGATTTCTCAAAACTCAAATCCACTCCTAGCAAGGAGAAGGTAGAGGAGAAACCTTTTGTGAAGAAGGGCAAGAAGAAATTCCAAAGAGCTTTTTGGGCAGTCTCAACTTCGGACTCGTCAGAGACAGAAAAAGAAGAGGAAGTTACTAAGCTGTGCTTAATGGCTGATAGTCTTGATCAGTCAGATCAAGAAAAGGGTCGCTCTCACAGAAGACCTCGTGAGAGCATATGGTACCTGGACAGCGGATGTTCAAAGCATATGACTGGAGATACTGCACAATTCATATCACTAGAAGCCAGTAGTAGAATTACACTTAGAGATAACACCACAAGGAAGGTGATTGGGACAGGTATGATTGGAAATCATAAGAATTTTTATATTGAAAATGTGTTATTGGTAGAAGGCTTAAAGCATAATTTGTTAAGTATAAGCCAGCTATGTGACAAAAGATATTGTGTAAAATTTTTTCCTACTAGTTGCATTTTAAGCCTAAATGGAAATGATGTTTTGAATGGTAAAAGGATAAATAATATTTATATACTAGACTTGAATTGCATTTAAACTCTTACTGCTTTTTGTTTAAAAACTATTTCTGATGAGTCATGGCTTTGGTATAGGAGACTTTGTCATTCTAGCATGAAAAACCTTAGGAGGATTACCCAAAAGAACTTAGTGAAAGGTATACCAAAACTATACTTTACTAAGGACCACCTTTGTGATGCATGTCAATTAGGAAAGCAAGTGAAGTTCTCTTTTCAATACAATAAGGATCTTAGAACTAGTAAACCATTGGAGATTTTGAAATTGGATCTTTTTGGACCAGTTGGAACTGTAAGTCTAGAATGGAAGGTGTACAAATTTATGATTGTGGATGATTACTCAAGATTCACATGGGTTAAATTTCTATTTCATAAGAGTGAATCATTTGAGGAATTAAGAAATTTTTCAACTTGGATTCAAATAAAACTTGGGTGTGAAATTATAACTATACAAAGTGATCATGGAGGAGAATTTGAAAATGAAATATTTGAGAATTTTTGTAAGGAGAAAGGAATTTATCATTAATTTTTTGCACCTAGAACCCCTCAGTAGAATGGGGTAGTCGAAAGAAAAAATGAATATTAATAGAAGCTACCCGAGCAATGTTGGCAGAATACTCACTTCCTAAATACTTTTCGGCTGAGGTGATTAGCACTAAATCTTATGTTCTGAATAGGGTGAATATGATATCTAAATTAAATAAAATACTCTATGAGTTGCTAAAAGGAAGAACACCTAATTTGTCTCATTTTCATGTTTTTGGTTGCAAGGTGTTTATACATAATAATGGAAAAATTGCCTTAGGAAAATTCGATCCAAAATCAGATGAAGGAATTTTTGTTGGATACTCAAGTGTTGGAAAATCTTATAGAGTATTCAATAGAAGAACTTTGGTAATTAAGGAGATCACGCATATTGTATTTGATGAATCTGGAAATTTGGAAGAGCCAAAAGTTGTAGAATATGAGATTGAGCATAACTCCCAAAAGATTGATAAAATAAATTTGGAAAAAAATTTGGAGATGGAAAACCATTTGCCTGGAGATTTGAGATTTTCTAAAAAGCACTCAAAGGAGTTGATAATTGGTGAACCTAGTGAGGGTATAAGGACTAGGCGTGGATTAAACAAAGAAGTCAATCATTTAGCCTTCATTTCAACAATAGAACCCACTAATATTGATCAAGTACTTTTGGATGAATTTTGGATTTTGGTCATGCAAGAAGAGTTAAATCAATTTGTAAGAAATAAAGTTTGGGAATTAACTACAAGGCAAAAAGGATCAAAGTGTAGTTGGAATTAAGTGGGTATTCAAAAATAAAATGAATGACTCAGGAATAGTCATTAGAAATAAGGCTAGATTAATTGCTAAGAGGTATAATCAGATTGATAGAATTAATTTTGAGGAGACTTTTGCCCCTGTAGCTAGACTTGAATCAATCAAGGTTTTACTAGCCTTTACCTGTTTTAGTGGATTTAAATTATTTCAAATGGATGTAAAAAAGTGCCTTTTTAAATAGGATAATTCAAGAAGAAGTTTAGGTAGAACAACCACCAGGTTTTGAAAATGCTAAATACCCAAATCTTATTTTTAAGTTAAAAAAGGTATTATATGGATTAAAACAGGCACCTAGGGCTTAGTATGAGAGATTGAGTACCTTCCTACTTGAAAGATCATTTGAAAAAGGAAGTGTGGATACAACACTCTTTTTGAAGAGATTTGGAAAGGATATACTCATTGTACAAATTTATGTATATGACATCATCTTTGGATTTTCAAATAAAAGTCTTTGTGATGAATTTTTTTAAAATAAAAGTAGTGAATTTGAGATAAGTCTAATGGGAGATTTAAGTTACTTCCTTGGATTTAGCATTAAGCAAATTGAGGAGGGTACATTTCTTAGTCAATCAAAATATGTTAATGACATCCTCAAAAATTATGAAATAGACAATATTAAACCTGTTAGTACACCTATGAGTTCCTTAGTTCCTTTGGATAAGGACCCTAAGAGAAAATCTGCTGATCAAAAGAAATTTAGAGGAATTATTAGATCTTTGCTTTACTTGACTGCTAGCTAACCCGATATCATGTTTAGCGTTTGTTTGTGTGCTAGATTTCAATCAGATCCAAAAGAATCACATTTAACAGCAGTAAAAAAGATTCTAAGATACCTGTTAGGAACTCAGAACTTAGGAATTTGGTATCCTAAGTTTAGCTCTTGCAGATATTTTTATAAAACTTTTAGCCTTTGATACTTTCAGTTCATTAAGAATAAGGCTCGGAGTAATCGATTTGAATGCTTAATAAAAATATTTTTTCTACAATACTAATGTGTGTTTTTAATTAGTAATTTTCTATATATCATTGTATTTTATGATTTTTTTCTGTATCTTGAGTTTTTGTTTTCATTTTCATTGTGTTTTTAATGTGCTTGTGTTTTAGTTTTGATTTAGTGCATGTTTTGAAAAATTTGAGTGACAATCATCTGGGATGAAATTTTTTTGTACGGGACGAATTGTGTCGTGTGTCAAACTGTTAGATTTTGAATCATTTTCGTGCAGTTTTTCAGTGTTAAATTTTCACTTTGTCTATACGATCATTATGATCATCCAGGACGAACTTGTTCAAACGACGGGACGATTGAATGTTAGTTAAACGGATAAGGTAGTTATAATGCTATATTTTGTACGTACGAACCTTTGGTTTGTCCGGACGAACACATGTCAGTTCAATGCAGGAGATGGTTTCAACTTCCATTAAAAAGATTATAAGTTCTGATCGTCCAGGAAGAACACATGTTTGTCTATACGATCGTTTTGGTCAAAAGTTAGTATGAAAGGATGCTTCGTAAGTTGTGTGATTATGAAAAGCCCACAAGTGAAAAGATGCATCAAAATGTGCCACAAATTTAAAAAAATTGCGCAAAGCACCACATGTAGTAGTAATTCTTTCCATAATCTTTTAATCTCTTAATTCAAATTGATCTTCTATACATTTATATTCCATATTGAAATTTAAAATATGCAATTTCTCTATTCATTCTTTTTGCAATGATTTTCTCTATCTTAGTGTCTAATTAACTCAAGTTTTTTATATATACTTTTTATTATCAATGTTATATCTCTTCTTAAATTTTATGAATTACTATAATTTGCTTGAAATTATACAAACAATAATTGTTTTTCCATCATCTAAAAGGGGGAGATTGTTAAGAGATTTGCTATTTGCATATTTTACTTTCTTGCAACTTGTATAGTTTTGCTGATTTCAAATATTATTGTTTTATGTATTGATATCTCCTAACACTTTTTGGAAGATTTGTTTTTGCTCTTGTGTGAACTAACACTTTTAGGAAAATCAAACTCCAGACTACTAAAGACTTCAAATCAAATTCAATATGAGATATTTTATAAATTGAAGCTTGTACTTTTCTTTGAATTAAGTTTGAGAGGGAGTGATTATAATTGAGTTAATAAACACACACACACACACTTGAGGAGATCTTTAAAAATTTATATGGATCATACGGGACAAACATAGTTCGTACGGGATGACCAAGTTAGTTATCTCCTCGGAAGAGCAATGGAACGAACAAGAAACGATAAAAATTTTTCTAAGTCCTGATCATCCAGGACGAATTTTTATTCTTCCCAGGACGAAATGTCCTTTGGAATATTTTCGTTGATATGAAATTTATAATCGTGCCAGGATGAAATGCTCTCTGGAAAATTTCATCCAGACAAACTCCAATTCATCCCAGGACAAAATGTCCTTGGGAAAATTTTTGTTCAAATGAAATTTATATTTGTGCCAGGACGAAATGCTCTATGGAAAAAATTAGTGCAGAAGAACTCCAATTCGTCCCAGGATGAAATGTCCTCTGGAAAATTTTCGTTCATATGAAATCCATATTCGTTCCAAGATGAAATGTCCTCTGTAAAAATTTCATCCGAACAAACGCATATTCATCTCAGGATGAAGCGAACCAACTTTTAAAAAAAAAATTGGCAACTTCCTGCAATTTTCGAAACTGATTTATGGTATAACCGTTCGTACCAGACGAACCTGGTTCGTACGAGATAATTAATGTGTACAAAGTTAGTTCGTACCAATATACACTGGTTTCATTTCCAACTGAATTAAGTAACATCGTCCGGGATGATCCACAATCGTACGGGACGATCCACTGCTGATAGACTTGAATTTTAGCAGTTTTTGGACGATTTTTTGTGTCTTTCCTATATAAAGTCCAATATAAACTGCCACTTAATCTTTTTTCCTACTAATCTTCATGCCAATTGAAAGGAGAGTCAAGGAGAGAGTGTGAGGGAGTGTTTGAAGGAGAATTCTTATGACTGGAGCATGAAGGCTTCACTTGGTACTCAAAGGTAAGAGTCTCTACTTTTGGTTTTTGATTAATTTACTCTTTTCTCTCTTCCTTCTAGATTTCTTGTGAAGAAGATCTAACAAAGAGATTTGATTCTCTGTCTACACTTGGAGTGTGAACAACCGAAGGGTTCTCTTCCCACACTAAGAGAGTGTGAACAGCCAAAGGGTTCTCTGCCCACATTAGGAGAGTGTGAACAGCAGAAGGGTTCTCTGCCCACAAGAGGAGAGTGTGAAAGGATGAAGGGTTCTCTGCCCACACTAGGAGAGTGTGAAAGGATGAAGGATTCTCTGCCTACACTAGGAGGGTGTGAAAGGATGAACGGTTCTCTGCCAACACTGGGAAGAGTGTAAAAGAATGACGGTTCTCTATTGCTCTGGGTAGTGGTGGAAGAGAGTTTTGTAAAGGCTTCTCCGCCTTGCTGTGGGTGCAAAAGGAGAGTCACAAGTGGTATTAGTACAATACTCAGAGGGTGCCTCCGGGGAGTGGATGCTGGTCGTGTTTGACCGAACCACTATAAATCTCATGTCTTTTATTTTTCCAATGCTTTTATTTTTGTTTTACTGTTTCTAACTTGTGGTTGAAAAATTTTTTCTATAAAATTCACTAAAGTTAAGTTCTCAATTTTAAATTTTAAAAGAGGGTAAATTTTTTTAAATATCAATTCACCCCCCTCTTTGTTAGCCGCTGGGACATAAGCTTAGGTTTAACAACCTAATTCATAGTGAACAAGTTTCAACAGACTCGATTATTTGCCGACACTAGGAAGGTCTAAAAGGATGATTGTTCTCTACCGACTTTAAGAGGGTGAAAGGATGATGGTTCTCTATTGACACTTAGAGAGTGTGAAAGGATGATAATTCTCTGCCAATACTTGGAGAGTATGAATGAATGATGGCACTTTGTAGCACCAGGGATGCGTGGAAGAGAGGTATATTTTAAAGGCTTCTCTGCCTTGTTGTGGTAGTAAATGGATAGTCACTTGGTAATAGTGTAATACTTGAAGAGCCAGTCTTCAAGGAGTGGACGTAGGTCTACTTGGACCAAATCACAATAATTTTTTGGATTTCCAAGGATAGTCACTTGGTAATCCTGATGAACTCTTGATTTTTTCTAAACTATTCATATTATATGATCGTAGTCAATTAGGGGTCAAAGTGGGTCCACTAAAATGTTGTTTACTGCTCAACATATGGTTAAAGGATTTCAAAAAGGCCTTTAGGTCAAATTCAACTGGATGGTAGGCCTAGTGGAATAGTTGTAAATATTTGAAGGTTTTATATCTTTTAGAAATATATTCAATTTCTAGGGCTAAAGGTATCAAAATGAGCTTAGATTTGGAGGGTAGACCCAAGGGACATGTCTAATCAATATGAAATTAATATATCATGGTTTTGAGTCATTTTTCGTGGATCTGAAGTGTTTGTAAAACAACTAAAAATCTCATTAGGACCTTATTTTTTGTCCTTCAATTTTGGTCTGGATTTTTGGGTTTGAGCTAGATTTTAGATTTGATTTATTGAATTAGAATTACCAAGTCAATTATAATCAATTGAATGATTATTATTGATTGGAAAAGGTTGAAGCTAAATTAGAAAATGATTTAAAGCCTAGATTGAGTTTTGAACTAAAGTTTGGATTTCTAACCAGATTGAAGTTCGAATTTGATTGAATTGAAGGTTTGGATGATTGAAACTTGTACGAATATAAATCATTAGATCAATATGGTAGGGAACTTGTTGGGTTCCTCTAACCTCATAAAAAAATGAGGTCATTAATTTCATACTACTATGGTTAGTTTATTTCAATAATATGGTTAGTTTATTTCAATTCAATTATCCAGTACAATATAAATAGCATACAAGTTGACTAGTTTAAAAATCAATATTTTATTTATTATGTCCTTTATGATGACCAAATTTTTTCTCTACTAGTCATACGGTATGATTAAGGTTGTATAACATGATCTTATTTCATTAATTAAATAATGGTTTGATTGATTAACTATTTGGGTTAATTTAAGTAAGATTTTAAATTTTCATACAGAATGAATCAGATCATATAGTACGATTAGTTCAAAAATCAAAATAATAATATCTTCCTTAGTTTATTTGGTCGCTAGAGTTTTTAGACTGTAACGAATCATACAATACAGTTTAAATTGTACAATATAATTAGTTCATAGAAATTAATTTTTCAATTGTTGTTAAGCCCATTTTTTCTATAACATCACATAAAATATGATTGTAATTCATATAGTATGATTAGCACAAAAAAAATTTACTTTAAATTTTTCTCTCCCCCTCAATGTGTGTGCATGGTCACCTAATTGCATACAGCCGTATGTGGCTATACTAAAAAAATAGAAAACAAATAAAAATAAAAGAACATACTTTGTTTACTTGATATTCCTATTCTAATATGTCTTGAGCTTTCAGTAGCCTTGAGTAGTGTATATTTCACCTATAATATTAGAGCTCATAAATAATATATATATATATATATATATATATATATATGCAAATGGAGCTCTAAAAGATAATATATTTTCCTTTGGAGGTTAGACTTTCTTAGAATTCCATATAAGACTTGGAGCTTAAAGACCATAAGAAAGTATATTTGAGCCTTTATATATGGTTAGATTAGGAATCCAGATTACTATGGTCAAACCTGGCCACCATTCTTTTATGCAGAGTTTAATTTTGTTGTAAATTATTAAATTATAAAATAAATAAATTACTTTTTAACCTCAACCTTTCATTTATTACATTTCTTGAAGCATTACATTTATGGATGATAGTTTATATTATTGGGTTGAAATATTTTTAGGTTTCTTTTCGTGTATATCTTCCAAATTTTATAGAACATGTATAGTTATTCTAGGATGATATGGTACTAGTTACTCTATACACAAGCTCCTTTACCAATACATGCATACATACATGTATTTTATTTCTGCAACGTACATTAATAAAAAAATTTTATGCCTAATGAGTGTAAGGTAATAGGGTCCTCATAAACTCAGAGGATGCTATCATATTTCCTTTAATATAGGGCCATTATACTACCAAAAAATTTTAGAAATTTTGGGAGTTAAAAATTTTAATTTGGTAAATTAAATATAATAAAATTTAGAGTTCTTAGGGAGTTTCTCACTAGTGTGATTTGAATTTAATGCTAAAATTACTCATCTTGAGTCATAAATTTTAGAGTTTTATTTATCCTTTGATCTCTTAGGATTGAACTTAACCTATCACACATCACATTTAAGGCGATTAGTTATGCATTAGGATTATTAGCTAGCAACTCACTCCAAGTAAGTATAAGCCCATATTATAAGAACCTCTACAGTCTTTGCACATTTCTATTCAATTCTTTTAAAATCCAAAAAGTTTAGATTTAAATTCTAAGGATAACTAGAGAGTTTTTAATCTAAAGTTTATACATTTAATTTTATTAGCATAAATATTTCTTTATATATATATTTCTTTTTTTAAACTCTTTTGTCTTCACTTTAGTTAAAAGTATTATCTTAGGTGATGTAATTAATTATAACACTTGTCACTATAGGGAGTCTACAAGTCTTAATAAAATAAATCATATCCTAGTTTCTTTCTAAGGTAGGGGAAAGATACATGGAACACGGACCTAAGCTTTAAATATTGGATAAATTTCATAATTGAAATGACAGGTGAATGCTTTGTTTATTCTTTAGGGCTGATTGAATAGTACATATGTAGTATTGAATCATGAATGGAAAGTTTCTCTTCTCAAATTAATAGTGAAATATTATTTTATCCCGAAGGATTGTATAATGTTAATCAATATAGATTTACTAAAGAAACCCAAAATATAAATTTAAAGTAAATCTTGTGTGACATTGCATTTGGACTTTAAATTTATCAACAAATTTTTCTAGCATCTTCGTTCGGGATAAGCTTCCCTTTCTAGCTTCAGTGAAGACTATATATATATTTAAAATATATATAATTTAATTAAATATTTTGGCTAGTAGATTTAATATAGATTCAAGCTTTAGATCATAAATTCTAATGTTGTTTCACTCTTTTGTTAAAAATCCTTTTGTTGATGCCTTTATCTAAATCTAAATTTAAATCAAGTTCATACCTTCTTCCATTATCCACACTTGAGAGCCTTAAGACAAGGGTCCATAATCGATGTTCTTTAAAAGTTATGTTCAAATCAAACTTTAATCATTTCTTTAAATTTCAATTCCAAGTATCTCTCTGGCATCTATTATTATATGTTGGGTCCTTTTAAAAGTTAGAAATTCTGATCAATCTTAGTTTAATCATATTTTGTGGATTCAGTAAACTTTACTCAATATATTCTTTAATTTTAAATCTTATTTAAAGACCTATGAATTTTGAAGAATGATATGTTGTTCTGGTCAATCATAGAATTAATGATTGGAAAGTTTATCTTCTCTTTCTCTAACAATGCCACATGACTATTACTCAGGGTTCACCTACTGAGGAAACTTTGATCCAATTTTATCAATAAATAACATTTCGTTAGCATTCACTAGACCATAATCATATGTGGTGAAGGTTGAGTCTATATGGGCTAAATCTATTAGGAATGTACTTGATAGTGGGTCTATAGTTACCCTAGTATCTACAAACCCCTCAATGTTCTCATGTTTGATTTTACAAGACTATGTATAAGTCAGAAGGGAAAATCCACTATAGTTTCTTAATTACCTTATTTTAATAAATTTGAGATATAGTTATCCAATGTTGCTATGAAGATAACCAAGTATAAATGGAGGAATAAGAATTATCATCTAAGGCGAAGGGTAAAGAAAACTAAAATGATAGAAGAAAATAACTATATGACTGCTACAACTGAAGAAGTAAATCTAATATCAACTAAACTGGTAGTAAGGGAATCTGAAGTCTTATATAAATCCCATATAGCATGTCTGAATTGCTTTCATCCATTTCCTACTACTACTGGACATGAAAATATAGTTAGAATAATTAATTTCACCTACTCCTTTCCACTATAATCTTGTTCAACATTTTATATTTAAACAGAAATGGAATTGTAGGTCTTTATTGAATATAATCAATGACTGTGCTATTGGTAATTTGTAGTCAAAAACTAAATTTCTAAGAAGTGTTGAGGTTCTTGTATATAGTAGAGTGCAAGAAAACTCAAGGAGAGAGAGAGAGAGAGAGAGAGAGAGAGAGAGAGAGAGTGAGTGAGAGAGAGAGAGAGAGAGAGAGAGAGTGTGTGTGTGTGTGTGTGTCTACTCCTCTTAAGAGAAGAGAATAATTCAAAGAATCAAGTCCTTGTCAACCAGTATCTACTATAAAGTCTCATAAGGAATCTATAAGATGTTAATAATTTAATTATCATATAATATCTTCAAATAATCAAGGTCAGTTTACTATGATCAAATACTTAGGATATGGATCATTACCCTATTGAGGTTATAGTCCCATTTTCCCTCATTTTATTTAATCTAGATATATTCCAATAAGAACTTATAGGCATTCATTAAATCAACATCTATTAAAGTTGATTGACATCAGGCCATCAAGGTTATAATCCTATCTTCCCTCCAAAGCAAAGGAGGTTCCTTCAGCTAAGGCTCATATAGACTCTATATTAGTCTAATATGTATAAAATTGTAATAATCATAATGAGGCAACAAAAGAAAATTAAATTAAAGTTTCAAAATTAGAGAAAGAAATATTGTATATAGTATATATTAAATAGATGGTAAAGAAACAAATTAATAAAACTTTAGCATAGTATAGGGGTATCTCATATGTTCTGAAAAGAAGTCTCTACCAAGCAGAATATTTTTTTTTTCTTATCCTAAAGTATTTGTTTCATCATCGTTGAAATTTTTTGACATAATAAGGAATCCAAAGCATTATTTAGCACATTTTAGGGCTATTTATTATAATTCAAGAGGCAGCAATGCTCCACTATTCATAAAATTCATGACTAGTTTATCAGGTGTTATATTTAAATGGTATGTTGAGATACCTAATGCATCAATGTATACATTTCAAAAATTATAATAGATATTTAAAAAATGATATGATGGAGCTCCTCAACATATCAAGTAGTAGAAAATAGAAACTTTGTGAAAGTCTGATTAATTATATTCTAAGGTGGAGGGACATTAGCTTGATATGTGAGCCTCAACTATGAGAAAAACATTTATAGAAATTCCTTTGAATTTGATAGTTCATCTGATGAAGCATTAAAAATAAATAAACATTTAGAATCAGTAGAATCCATTATCTCTTCCTAAAAAGAGCTAGTCCAAGTAAATCTACAATTGGTAAAGTGTTACCACCACCAGTATCTATAACTAGCGAGAGAAAGCAAGTGGTTGATAATTAAGAAACCTCAGTACCAGATCTATTAGATTAAGTTGTAGCTAATCCATATATTACTAAAGTGGATTATAATGTGTTAGCACATCTTCGAAATCTTATAGCAAAATATAGTATCTACAATGCTTTAGTTCTCTCCAATGAAATGATATAGGTTTTAATCAAAGCTTTTCTCAATCCAAAGATATGTATAGCTCAGTTAGCATAAATGCAGTCAAAAGAAACACTGAGTTGAAAAGAATTTTTAGAAGTTATTTTTTTAGAAGAGTATTTACTATTGTAAACTCCATATTATAATTATCCATTATATATATCTATGAACATAGAAAATTTAAAATTGTCTCATATGTTTATTTATTTAGGTGTGTCGATCAACATTATGATTCTTAAAACTCTCACATATCTAAGGGTGGATTCCTGTAAACTCGATTCTATTATAATGATGTTGCAAGGGTTTAATAAAAAAAGCAAGAGAGATTTGGGTTCAAATACCATTATTATAGAAATATGAAACTTGAAAATTGAATCCAAATTCTATCTAGTAAATTTTAAAGCTTATTTTAATGCCCTTTTGGGTAGACTCTGGATACATGAATATAAAATGGTGCCTTTCACCCTTCATTAGTGTATCAAATACTCTCATGAGGGAGTATAACAATGCATTAAGGGTGATTTATAACAATTTTTAATTCATGAAGTTGGTATATATGAAGATACTTCATATTATCTGCCTAAAAAGAAGATTGTCTTATATAAAAATATTAATATGGATGAAGTGGAAGCAATAGAAATGAAAGAAAAAAAAAAGAAAAGGGAAAAGTAAGGCATTCTGATCTCAAAAATGATATTCATTAGCCACTTGCTCCTTCCTCACAAAGAGGCGGTAGAATGGCTCTCAACGATCTAGTGGAAGAGGTTGAGGGTGGAAAAATTTACAGATAGAAGAAAATGAAAATCAAAATGTACAAATAAAGGTGAATATAATACATATTGATTTTTGAATCTAGTTCAAAGGAGGAAACATTTATGATTGATTAAAAGTCACAGGCTATAGAAATTAGGAATAAGATAAAGTAGCCAAACTTTGAGATTTCTATAGAAGCTGATATTGATGAGGCATGGTCCAAGTCACTAGAGAAGCTCATTTAGATCTATCAACTATGGAGAGTTTAAAGAAGTATGTGAACATTATTTCCCTTTCTCTACTCTCCTAAAGTGATGTATAAAGATTAGAGGTGAAAGCCTCTCTTCCTTTAAACCAAGATATAAAAGACAACATCTTTGTAACTTCTACCGAAAAAAAACCACTGAAATAGATATACCCTTCAAAGACTAATGTATGGTTGAAATAGTAGAACTCTATATTGACTGGTACTCCAATTATGTAAGTATGTTTTCTAAGTAAGGTTTAACACCACCGAGTTGGACTAGAGGTGAATTTCTATAATTTTAATATCTATGGAATGCAAAGAATATAAAGTTATTTCAAGACTAGGCATTAGCTTTGTTATTCTATGTTCATATGATGATGATGAATATTATTAGTCATATCAAATAATCTAAAATTTGATAGTCTCTTTTTAACGAATGTTAAAACCCTCAATAAACTTTGCTTGAAAATATCAGATGATCTGGATGACTCTCAAGTTATAGATGCATATTTAGAACTTGAAGATGAGATTAAATATATAATTTATGATCAAAAGGAATAAATTTTGGAATTGAAGAAAAACCTAATCAAATTTTCATAAGTTCCGTATTAAATGAGTATTATGCATGATATCCTGGTTAGAATTGATGATCTTGAATAAAATTCAAGAGATTACAATTTTTGGAGATTCACAGCTACAAATTAATAAGAAATTTGATAATTATCATGTGTTAAAAGAAAATTTTGTTCCTTATCATCAATACACGGTGTATCGACTTCAAAAATTTCCAAATGTAACATTATAAAAATTCCTTATGGACACAATTCCATAGTAGATTCCTTAGCAGAGTAAGCTAAAGTTTTTAATTGTCCTGAAGGAGATTCAATGGAAATAGAAGTATAAGGTCCTCAGGTTCTATCATCTATATACCTTGATTATTTAAATATAAAATATTTCACTCAGGTGAAAACTATTTTAGTAGTAGATGATGAAGTGGTGGATTGGTGAAAACCCTTCATTTGATACTTGCAAAAATAAGCTTCCTTATGGTAGGTTGGTGAAAGATCAAATTAAAAGAAGATCCCTATCTTATACGTCAATTAATCACACCTTATCCAAAAGATCATTCAAATATAGGTGTTTAAGTAAATCTAAGTGATTAATGATAGTATAAGAAGTACATGATAGATTGTGTGGCACACATTAATTGGGTCCCAAGATAAATGTACATAAGATTAATGACTATAGAAAAATTAAAAGAATGGGTTGCTATTGCCTATCAAAGATTAATGACTATAGAAAAATTACATGTTGTTGTCACCAATGATAAGTGTAAGACATGGTTTTACATCTATCACCAAATGTATTACACCCAGCATATGCTTTATGGCCTTTTCAAAGCTGATGTATGGATATTATAGACCGAATTGTTCTACCATCCTCCAAAAAATATAGATTTATCTTAGCCGCTGCGTATTATTATTAAAAATGGGCAGTAGCTGTTCCCTTGAGAGAAGTCAAATCTCATCATATTCTAAACTTCTATAAAGACCATATCGTATAACAATTTGTATTCCTCATCAAATCATATTTAATAATGGACTATCAATCAGAAGAACTAAGATTAATAAGTTTGTTAAATGTCACAACATTGATTGGAGATACTAAACAATCTATTACGCCTGAGCAAATAGATTAGCTAATACTTTAAAAAAAATATGAGTTGGGAGAAGCTTTATGGTCTTATAGAACCATATATAAAACTCCAACTCATCCATGCTTTTTTCTTTGGTATCTAAAGAAGAAGTTATTCTTTACCTAAAGGCTCAAATTCCTTCGTTGCATATAGTTGTCAGTTATTAAATCATATATAAAAAAATGCAAAACTAAGACTAGAAGAACTCAAAGGTTTAGAAGTGAAGCATTTGATGGCTCAACAAAATCTTAAGATATATAAAGCTAGAATGATTCAAGAACATGTCAGGCTAGTTTATCCATGAACTTTATAAATAGAAGGCCTAGTTTGGGTTCTACGAAGTCCCATTTTAGCCCATTAAAAGATAGGAAAAAAATTAAAACCAACTTGGAAAGTTTCATTCATGATAAAAAAAGGCATATCAAGAGGAATCTTATCAGTTGCTTGTTTGTAAAAGGGATCATCCAATGTTCATATAAATGTATGATATCCCAAATGATATTATGGTGGATAGTGTTAAAGAAGAAATATTAAAAAAAAAAATCCTTATCTTTTTTTATAAATTACTTAAACATACTAAAATGTTTTAAAGAAGCTGGGTTCACAGGTTAAGACTGAGTCTAAAGTTTTTACTAAATCTTATTAGTTTTAAGTTTCTACAATATCATTAAAATATATCCATGAAGAAATGGTGTAAAATACTTTATCCCTTCTTCTAAGGTTATGATGGTTTGATCATCTAAATACTCATATACAGGAGTCACCGCTTATTTGATCATCCATCTTCATCTAAATTAGCCATTAGGTATAAGCTCGTTTACATGGCATCCAATATGCTTCATTAAAATTTACTAGTGGTGGAGCATGCCCATCATGGCACCATACTAGTAAAAATCTAAATATGATCCTCTATTGCTAGGTATAAATCTATGATAATGGCTTACTTTCCATATGATCATCCAATCCTCTGAGGTTATTAATTCATAAGTCCCAAGTGTTGAAACTTGTTAAATATGAATTAGGTTGTTAGACCTAAGCTTATGTCCCAACTGCTAACCAAGAGGGGGGTGAATTGATAATTTAAAACTTTTATCACCCTTTTATATATTTAAAAAGGATTTTTTAACCACAAACCACACAAAAATAGTAAAGTAAAAAAAAAAGGTAGCGAAAAATTAAAAAATACAAGATTTATAGTGGTTCGGTCAAACACAACTTACATCCACTCCCTGAAGTCTTTCACTTTAGGTATTGCACTATTACCACTTAGTGTCTCTCCTTTTTTCCGCCACAGCAAGGCGGAGAAGCCTTTACAAAAACTCTCTTCCACCACTACCTAGTGTGGTAGAGAACAGTCATCCTTTTACACCCTCTAAGTGTATGCAGAGTACCTCCTACTGTTCACACTCTCCAAGTGTAGGCAGAGAACCTTCCCGCTGTTCACACCGTCCAAGTGTGGCCAGAGAACCCTTTGTCCTTTCACACTTCTCCAAGTGTAGGCAGAGAACCTTTCACACTTCTCAAGTGTAGGCAGAGAACCTTCCTGCTATTCACACTCCTTAAGTGTTGGCAGAGAATCGGATCTACTTGACAAGATCTTCTCACTTAAAATCTAGAAAGATATGAGAAAAGAGTGAAGTAATCACAATTCACAAACAAAGAATCATACCTTTGACTACCAAGTGAACACTTCACACTCCAGTAGTAAGAAATCTCCTTCAAACTCTCTCTCACACTCTATCCTTTAATCTCTTTTCAGTTTGCACGAAGACCAGTGGACAAAAAGATTACTAGCCAGCTTTAAGAGGACCTTTTATATGAAAGACACAAAAAAACTGACCAAAAAATTGCAATTTTTCAAATCTGTACGTACATGATCATCCCGTATAATCGTAATTCATATGTATGAACAGTATAAAAATTGTTGCGTATGAACCCAATATGCATTGGTACGAAATTACTTCATACCCGATCACCATCCCATATGAACATAGTTTGTCCGGTATGAATAGTTATTTTCAAGCTTCATTGAAAAATAACTGCAGGATAGTCCACAAGGTTAAGAAATAGAGGACATCATCCTGGGACAAATGGGCATAATCGTCTGAACAAACTGGTAATTTCAAAAATTCGAGAACATCGTCTAGGGAAGAATGGGACATTTTGTCTGGACGAACAGTTCAAAGTGAGAAATCAGAGGACATCATCCAGAGATGAATGGGACATTTCATCTGGATGAACAGTTCAAAGTGAGAAATTAGAGGACATCGTCCTGATATGAATGGGACATTTTTTCTGGACGAACAGTTCAAAGTGAGAAATCAGAGAACATCATGCAAGGATGAATGGGTAAATTCGTCCGGACGATCAGGACTTAAAAATTTTTTCTTCACTTTCTGTTTGTTCCATTATTCTCTGAGGGGTATAACTGACCTGATCATCCCGTACAAATATGGTTTATCCCATATGATCATTATGAGAAATTTTTTTCTTTTAAAGATCTCCCCCAGTGTGTGTGTGCTAAGTTACTCAATTATAATCATACTTTCTCTAACTCAAAATTAACAAAATACAAACTCCAAATTACAAAATAGTTTAGTTAGATCTTTATTTGAAGTCTTCACTAATCTGGAGTTTGATTTCCCTGAAATGTTAGTACACACAAGAGCCAAAAAACAATTCTTTCAAAATGTGTTAGGAGAAATTAAGTAATCAAAATAATAATATTTGGAATCACAAAATAACAAGTTGCAAAAATATAAAACATGCAAAAGCTAAGTAGCAACTCTCTTAACACTAAGCTTTCAAACGAAATGTGTTTACCTCCCCTCTTAAGGTTAAAGCAAGCACATATTATTTTTAAATTTATTTAAGTTGTTTTTTTAGTTTATTTCATTTATTTAATTAATTGGTAATTGAATTTGATTTATTGTTTAGGATTATTTATTTATATTTATTGATTTCATTTTACTTTAATTTTTATTTATTAATTAAATATTTTTATGTTTTATTCATTTACTTCATTTATTTATTAATCCTTTATTAAATGAGTTGACCAAAGTTTGACTTCTAAATTTATTAAAAAGTTTAGAAATTTATTTTTTTTAATAAATTCTACATAAAATTTAGAATTGAATTCAATTTAATTTGTATTTTTATAAATCTAATTTATTTAATTTTTATTTTTATAAAATCAAACCAATAAATTGATTTTTTAATTAGGGAAATTAAGGTGTTTTTTTTTTTACTTTTGTAACAAATCAACTCAAATCAACTTGAAATTATCAACATATGTCATGGGTGAACTCAAATACTGATTACAAGAGTTTTTAGTCATTTAGATTTATTAGTATTTTAATCTTTTAATTTAATAAACTATTAAATTTTCTTTAATGTTCAATTGATATGATTTTCCTATTTATAATCATTATTTTATTTCTCTTTTAAAGTTTTATTTATTTAAATTTAAAAGAAATTTATCTCATATGTATTTTTTTAAGTTGAATTTCTAATGAATTTTTAAAAATTCAATTTTATTTAAGTATATGAAATTAGGGGTTGTAATTTGACAGACCAAATGAATTCCTAGGATTGCAGTGTTAACTAATCCAAAGAGATCCATGTGATGGACTTATAAAAAATTTTTAGTGTTAATGTCCTTGGCTGAGTGAAAGAATGATTTGACTTGATTTCCTAACTAACATGTATCAAATAGGTTGTCCTTAGTAAAATCTAGTTTTGTATGCCACTCACTAAGTCATTTTTGGTAACTTTTCCAAGTTTTTTCATACTTACATAACACAATCTCCTATGTCATAACCATGATTCATCTGTAGTAATTTTTAGGCAAAGAGAAGAAGGTGGCTTAATACAATTTAAATCAAGCATGTAAACATTATTGATTCTTTTTCCTTGTAGCTCAATATTTTAATTTAAGCTTATGATGTAGCTGGTAAATAAAAATTTAGCTCTGAAGCCTTTGTCATAGAGCTAGCTTATGCTAAATAGATTATGTTTTAAGCCATCTCATAGTAAAACATTTTAGTTAATCCCACCACTCTCCCGGTGGTGTTATCTCAAAGTGTCACCTTACCTCTTATCCTAGCCTCCAATGAAATGAATTGATTTTCATCTCCAGTCATGTGCCTTGAACATCTTTTGTCAAGGGACCACATTCTCTCAAAAGACCTTCTACGAGAGCATCCCAACAAAATCATCAAAGGTTAGATTTAGGACCCCAAATATGTTTGGGTTCCACCTTATGAATTGAAAAATAAGATGCTTACATACTATGCTGTGTTTTATGCAATTTTAGTCTCTACACCAAATGTATTCTATGGTAGATAGTGCCAAGTGTGGGATCTATGTCCTAGCATACCACAAGAAAAACATATAGTTCTTGAGAATGGATTTACAAGTTGATTTGGGTTATAGTGCCTCTTCTTAGGTTTAGATGATCCATGTTGTGATACTGATTTGTAAAATTCTACAATTTTAGGTGATGGTTAATTTTCTTTAAAAGCAGTTAGTTCTACTTTCCAAAATTTGTTTCCCACTAGGTGTATTATTCCTCAAATTATACTCCATATATTTTGTTTTAGATACACTTAAACCAAATCCTTTAGACTCTAAGGTTAACCTACATAATTTAAGCTTATTTGAACTCTCTCTCTAGTCTTATCTATAAGAACAAAATCATCAACAAAGCATACACCAAGGTACAACCTCTTGCAAATGTCTAGTGCGAACATTAAGGACTTAAGTAAAAAGATATGGGCTTAAGCCTGATCCTTGATATAATCCAATTAAAATATGAAAATACTTGGTCTAACCACCTTGTGTTTTAACACAAGTATTAGCACTTCCATACATATCCTTAATGACTTGAATATAAGCAGTATTAATTCCTTTCTTATGTAGAACTCTCCAAAGAACTTCTCTTGAAACTTTATCATATGCTTTCTCTAAATAAATAAAAGTCATATGAAGATCATCCTTTATCTCTCTATACTTCTCCACCAAACCTCTCAATAAATGTATAGCTTCTATAGTAGATATACCTGGCATGAATCCAAATAGATTTTGAGAAACATTAGTGTCACACCACAACCTATTCTCCATAATTCTCTCCCATAGTTTTAAAGTATAACACATGAACTTAATTCTTTTATAATTCGCACAATCTTGTACATAACCTTTATTCTTAAAAATAGGAATCGACACACTCATTCTCTACTTATCTCACATCTTTATGGTCTTCAAAATTATATTAAAAAGTTTAGTGATCCAAAAGATTCTCTTATCTCATCACAATTTCCACACCTGTATTGGAATATCATCAGGTCCAACAACATTTCCACACATTATTTTCTTTAAAGCCACTTTCAATTCATATTTTCTAATACGCCGATTAAAAAAAATTATTTTCATTTAGGATGCTAAGATAACTAAAATTAATTGCATTCTTATAATATTCATTAATAAGTTTAGCAAAATATCTTATCCATGTTTGTTAAATATCCTTTTCTAATAAAAGCATGTTTGATCTTCAACCTTAATATACTTCACTTGAACTAAATCATTACTACTCTTATCTCTTAGTTTAAATAAATTATACATATATATTTTTTGCATTTTCCTTAGTATATAATCTATTATATAAATAATTAAAAGCTAAAATTTTTGCATTGCAAATTGCTATCTTAGACTCCTTACGGGTCACTTTATATCTTTTCCAATTATCAGAGTTTTTAGAGCTAAATTAATTTTTATAAGAAGTCTTCTTTTTTAAAATCTTTTCTTGCATATTTTGATACCACAAACAATTATTTTTGCTTTTAGTAATATTTCTCTTTGTAACTCGAAGCACATCTTTTACAACATTTTTAATATCACTAGCTTCTTTTTTCCATATAACATTAGCTTTCACATGCATAGAAAATAACTTAAAATCTATAATCTTTCTTTCAAAAATATTTTAGTAAATATTCTTTAAATAAAATTTAAAAAAATAATAAAATTAAATTATATAATCTGAATTCAAAACATCATCAAATATATTAACATATCAAGTAAATATTAAAACCCCATAAGAAAACTCTAAAAATAAAAAATAATTAAAGCTTAAAGAAAATTCAATAAAAAAATAAAATAGTAAATACATAATAGTATAAATGACTCCAAACATTTAGGAATCTCATATAACATTACCAAAGACCTATGTTGTGGATTGCAAGATGATATGAGTTGATTTGGTTCAAAAATCAATATTATCCTAAATCCTTAAGTAAATAAATATATAATTATAGCTCATTTTGTTAAAATAAATTTGAATTAATAAAAAAACCTAAAAATATTAAATTAATTGAATTGAAATTCAAATAAAGGGTTGAATGTTTGAAAATTATTAAACTGTTAAAATTTAAACTAAATTGGAAAGTCAAACTTTGATCTAACCTTCTATTAAAGGACTAAACAAACAAATAAATCAATAAATAAATAATTAAATTACAAATAAAAATAAAAATATAAGAAAACTAAAGAAGGAAAAAAATAAAAAAATTAATAGCTTCAATGCACTTTGAAGAACTTAATTAACATGGTACTTCAAAGTAAAAAAAATAACTTAAATACGTAAAAGTCATAGATAAAATATTCAGCAACTAAAACTTAAACTTAACTTAAAATATATAAACTTAACTTGTAGATAACTCAATCATTAATCCATTTAGGATATATCCAAGACACATAGCTTATCACACTCATTAGGGTTGAATTAAAGAACAACCAACTCAAGCTTAGGCAATGACCTTGAGTTTACATCGTTGGACTCTCTTTATATAGTTTGATATTCTTCTATTGGTTGTGTGATAGTGTGAATGTTTGCTTTCATTGAACTTCTTTTATAATGTAGATGATATATATATATATATATATATATACCTATTTTGTATATTAACCCCTATAAGAGTATATATTTTGTTCTCTTTTAAAATGTAAATATAGATTTGTATAGAGAGGAAAATTATAAAGAGTTATGAAAGCCGAAGGCAAAGTTACTAACATATGACATGGAAGTCCAAAAGAACGCGTCTCTTTAAAATTCATTTCTTTTGAATTTTAAAGAATCATGTTCATACCTAAAGCATGATGCCTATAGCTTAAAGACCTAACCAAGCAACTTTATTTTGTATAGAATTACATCATTATTAGGGGTAGAAATCTATGCCTATAGTTGGTGGAGCTTGACCACAATTACTTTATAGCATGCCCGTGGTTAATAGATTATGTGGCATTTACTAGGTGCTTTCTTGTTTTTATACAACTTTATTTATATGCCTTGATTATTTTCCATCTTGTACATGTTTGTGATGTAGAAATTTCAAGTTTTTCCTAGGTTTCTTGGTGTTGCATGCATATTAACCTGCTTATACACATTTGAATTCTACGACTATGTGCTTCTTTATACTTTTATACCCCAAAACTTTTGCATATTTATATACATGGCATGCATATTTACTTTTTCTTACAACACACACAAAGTAATGCATTTAAGCCTACAAAAAGCTAGCGATAACCTATACAATGGGGCCGAGTTTTCTATTCCTACTGGTATAGGGCCATTATACTATCAAAATTTTATAGAAAATATGTTATCTAGATTTGCATTAGTCACATATAAAATTTTAAAGTCAAGGTAAAATTCATTTCTAATTGTATTAGTTAGGTGTATATGAACAACTAGCATCTCATAATCTTAATTTCATATTCAGAATTTAAACCTTTATTTTGTCCATAAATAAAAAAAAAAAAAAAAGCTGCTCATCTTGTATACATTAGACTTGAATTCATATATTTTTCAAAGGTTCCTAGGTGGTTAGTTAACTATCCACTCCAACAAGATGCAATTCTAATTTGTACTTTTATATAATTAGTGCACTTCCTTTCAAGAGTATCCTCCTATAAGCCTAATAAAATATTATATTAAATATAAATTCAATCCCATCTTAAATCAATAAAAATCAACTATAGTATAGTTTTGAGTGTCTCTAGAATTTTAGGAATCTTAAACACTCTCTACCTTTTCTTCCTTGAATTTAAAAATAAGTGTTCACACTTTCATCCATTCACTATTGTAAAAATCTTAAATTCACTCCTTTGTATACAGTCATTCTATAGAGAGAGAAGCTCCCATTTTTTAGAGAGAGAAACATACAATTTTTTATCAAATTTTTTCTTCCCGCTATCAATGGCAGATCTTTTAGTTATGGCAGGGGATCCATTAACAGCCTATTCCGATTGCCAGAATCTTTCTGATCTGACTTCACTGGATTCTTGTGTGGTAGATTTGCAATCTGTTCATAAGAAGATTATCAAAGATGGACCTTTGGTAATTAACGAAGTTGATTTGGCTGGTGCAAAGATGATTTCTCCTGTTAATGGTAAAGGTAAACATATTGTTAATGGATTGACATTCAAAACACTCAGTGCTATTGTTAGTATATTGTTATTGAGTAGATATAATTACTTCAAAGCTTCATCATTAGCATATTTGAACCTAATTGTCAATAGGTTTTGTATTATGTGCAGTAAAGAAATCTTTCATGGTTTGAAGGTTGTAGATGATCTGTTATGTGTTCTTGAAAATGGTTAAGTAAATGTTTGTGAAGGAAAATCATCCCAACAAGACAAAGTTGGTATCGATGATCCTGGTAATCCTTGGAAGAGATGTACAAACATTAACAATCAATTTTACTAAAAATGATTCAATTTCATCAAAGGATGGTGTGGCTATTTAACATCATGAACCAATTATGGAATCCAATTTTGAGAGATTAAAGTTTTTATGGTGGTGAAGGTGTATGGAAAGAATATTATAGTTTATGTCATTGCTGAAGAATTATGCAAGCAAAGGATGCAGTTTGGTATGTTCCACCTAACAATTATGGGGTTATGATGGTGTTATATTCATTTTTTTTGTCTGAGGCAATGGAGAGTGTATTATCAGGTGGTCCAAGGTTTGTGAGTGGGCATATAGTGGGCATAGATAAATGGTCTTCAGATTTTTCTATAACTTCTTTAAAGGGATTCATATCTCTTATCTGGGTGAGAATGCTGCATTTACCACTTCATTCTTGGGATGAGATTAATGTAGCAAGGATTGCTTCTATAGTTGGAAGTCCTTTGTTGATAGATGGTGATATGATCAAATGGGGAAGACGAGAGTATGCGAGGTTTTGTGTACATGTTGCTATAGACAAGAAGCTTCCTTTGGGTGTTTGGGTGGAAGGAAAGGATGGCCAATTTTTTAAAAAACTATAATATGAAAAGATTTCAACATTTTGTTTCAATGTGGGAAATTGATCATATGATCAATGAATGTATTTTTTAGAATAGTTTTATTTCTAATAAATGCTTGGTAAAGTCAAATTCTATAGATGATAATGTTGATAAGTTTGTACTAAAGGATGAGAATAAAGGATCTATTTATGGTGCTTATATGCAAGTTAACTATAGAAGAAGAAGTAAATTTTCATATAATTTCAGAGGTGATCAGAAAAAACCTGCTCGTGTGTATGTCAAGAATGTTCAACAAAGTGGTTTGAGTGGAAATGGGTTGGAGGTGAAAGATAGCATTGTGGAAATTTCTGATGACTTGCCGGTGATCAATGAGGAAGAACAAATAATTGTATAATAATCAAATGAAGATGATGGTAAGTATTAGAAATTTGTTGATTCGATTAGTCAGAAGTCTGAAGATTAATTGATGGAGAATCGGATATTCATAAGGATGTTGCTGGTAAGGATTCCTTTAATGTAAATCTAGCTATTCCAATAGATGTAAATATGTTTAAGTTGCTAGACATAGAGAATATTGGTGAAATTATAAAGACTAAGGTGGATCATCTTGATTCGACTTTGAATGAAAGAAAAGATAGGTAATCAAGTGATGAAGGGGAAGGATGTGTTGATTCACCAAATAAGGTGGAGGAGGTCAATTCAAATTTGGCAAAGTTTAAATTACAAAGAGAACTTAGATCATTGGGTAATGTTAGCTTGATTTCTCAGAGTAGAAAGAGTAACCTGGTGAAGAAGATGGATAGTGGGACTAATCCCACTTTCATTCTTAAACGACTTCCATTATTTTTTGGAATTGTAGGGGGGCTAGGAAAAGTAAAGCCTCATAATACTTGAAGGAGATTGTGAACAATTATGATTCTCTTTTTGTTGGCCTTGTCGAAATAAATTTTTTTTCAATAGATGGTTTGGAATTTAAAAGATTTATTAGAGAAAAGTGGGACTTCTTCCTTTTTCCTGTAGAGGGGTTATCTGGCAATATTATGATTTGTTGGAGATCGGATATTGCCACATTTTTAATGATTGAAGCATCTTCTCAAGTAGTTGTGGGTGAACTTAATATTGTTAATTAAGGTGTATGGTTGATAGCCACGGTTTATGGGAGTAGGGATTATTACAAGAGAAGAAGCTTATGGAGTAGCTTGGAGTCGATTTCAGGCATGAATATTCCAACAGTGATAGGAGGTGACTTCAAAAGTATTTTCTCCAAAGATAATAAGCGAGGAGGTAAGAAGTTTGCTCTTTCTCAAGGGCCACAAGATTTGTACTCATTTATAAGAAATTGTGATTTTCCTATGGTAGGATTTGTTGGTCCAAAATTTACTTGGTGTAACAATAAGTGTGGTGGAGATAGAATTTTAGAAAGATTAGATCGGTGTATCCTTTATTTTGTTTTAATAAACTATTTGAAGTTGTCGGATATGAGACATTTGGCTCGAGTGGCTTCGGGCCATTACCCTATTATGTTTAAAATCTTTTCTTCCTAAATTCAAAGGAGTAGACAAAGTTGTTTGAAGATGTTTGGGCATCATATTCAGCTTCTTATTCAATTATTTTTTCATTCTTTGAAGAAACCTATATAGGGAAATGTTGCGAAAATTTTGAATATAAAGATAAGTAAATCACTTAAGGCTTTTTCTTTTGTAGTAAAGCTAAACTTAAGAGCTTGTATGATTTGAAGGAGAATCTCAAAAAAGAAATTTTAGATTTATAAGAAGAAGAGGCCAGTGAAGGAGGACTTTTGTACCAAAGATTATTTTTGTTGAAATCCAAGGTTAATGAACTCAATTCAACACTTGGTCGGCTTAGAACCTAGTGGAAACAAAGAGCAAAAGTGCAATGGATTGAGGATGGTGACTCGAATTCAAAATTCTTTCATGCTTATGCAACAATAAGAAGAAATTGAAATTGGATATATCAAGTAAAAGATAGCAACGATTTATTGATTGAAGACCAAAGTACTATGGAATAAATTTTCTTAAACTTTTTTAGAAATAAATGGAGGGAATCTAAATGCCTTTTGAGAGGATGATCGTCTCCTTTGATGAGGCTTGATAAAGGTGATAGAATGAAGCTTGAAACGGAATTCTCAAGGGATGAACTGGAGATCATCATTAATCAGCTGGAGGCTAATAAATCCCCAGGTAATGATGGAATAACTTATTCCTTTTTAAAATCTTATTGGTCTTTTATTAAAGATGATGTGTGGGCAACTATTATCTCTTTCTTCAACAAAGGTAATATGTGTCATGTGTGGTAGGAAACTAATGTGGTGTTGACTCCAAAGATGAAAAATCCTTTAACAAATTCTAATTATCGTCCTATAAGCTTATTCAAATAAATTTATAAGATTGTGGAAAGAATGCTATTAAATCGGATGAGTTATTTCTACCCTAAAATTATTTTTGAAGTTTAATATGCATTTGTGAAAGGTTAGTCTATGTCTGATCAAATATTCCTTGCTTAAGAATTATTCAATTAATTTAGATATTCTAAATCTATGAAGAGATTGATGGCAATTAAAATTGATTTGGAGCAAGTGTATGATATCATGGGATGGTCTACTCTTAATTAAGTACTTGAATGTTTTTGATTTCCATGGAAATTTTGCAATCTTATAATGGAGTGATTGGTGGACCCTAAGTTCTCTATCATGATCAATAGTTCTAATTCTGAATGTATTGAGTCTAAAAGTTGATTTAAGCAAGGGTGTCCTCTATCCGCTTACCTTTTTATCTTGTTCTTGCAATTGTACTTAATTGATGCTTTTGCTCAAAGAGTAGGATTGTTGGTATTAAGGCATCTCTGAATGCTCCTAAGATCAATCATTTATTGTATGTTGATGATATAATTATTTTTTCTGAGGCCAATCACAAGAGCATAAAGAAAGTGAAGGGCATTATTTTCTTTTACTATAGATGGACTGGACATAAAATCAATTTATTGAAATCTTCTATTCTCTTTGGGAAATTAGTTAGAAGGACCAAAGTGAGAACTCTTTCAAAGTTGATGGGTTTAAATGTAGAAAATGAAATGGATTATATGGAGTTTAAATTGTGTTAAAGAGACTTGTGTTTTAAGATTTTAAAAATCTATTAGTAAAAGTTGCTAATAGATTGATTGTTTGGGGAAACAAGTTTATGTCTCTTGTCGGAAAGTTACTTCTTAATTTTTCTTTTCTTTCACTTCCTGTCATTTTATCAACTCATTCATTAGTTTCTTTGGGGGTTCTGAATGAAATTGATAATATGTTTAGGAGTTTTTTATGCCATAAGAATGATGGTAGTTATGGCCTTCACTATGTTGCTTGGGATGTTTTTTGTAAGCCTAAGAAAAATGGTGATCTTGGTGTGCAATCAATTATGGAGAAAGTAGGCCCTTTGATGGCCAAATTTTCTTGGAACTTCATTTCAAATCCTAACTCTCTTCTCAAAAGAACACTAGTGTCTAAATATGGGTATAATGTGTGGAATTCTGAAAGTAAAAGTCATTCTTCATCTACATGGAACATTATTGTGAATGGAGATATGTTTCTTCATCCAATTGTGAGATGGAAGGTATTTAATGGTGTATAAATCAATACTATTAAAGATACATGGATTTTGGACAAAGTTTTAGAGACATGGCCTACTTTTGTAGCAAATGTAACTTACGAAATGGAGAATCTTTCAGGATTTATTACTGACAGAAATGGGATGTTTGTAAGCTAAAGGAATTTTTTTACTAGCATATTGAGGAGACTATTCTTTCTATTCCTATTCATTCATACATGGTTAAAGATCAGTTGGAGCTGTTATTCAAATGTTTGGGTAAATTAAGCTCTCTCGTAGCATTCAAGAGATTGTATGAAGATTGCAGTGAGGATAAATATTGGAGCTGGATGAAAAAGTTGAAATTAAGACCTCGTAATCAGTTTTTTTGGTGGCATTTAAAGATGAATGCAATCCTATCAAACTATATATTTCCTTCAATACAGGAGGTTAGCTGAGTTCAATGGATTCTCAAGAGGATGTGAAGCTATTGAAGATTCAGAGCATGTTGCAGTTAAATGTGTTAAGCTTTATGAAGTGTTTAATTTTCTTGAAATATGAGGATTTTCTATTCTTGTAGTTATTTCTCTTGAATATTTTAATCAGTTCTTGCAGGATTTTGTAAATTTTAATCTTTTCTATGGAAATTTGTATTGCTTAGTGGTATTCTTTTGTTGGATTAGAATAAAATTTACCATTCATAAGAACGCTGCTTTTCATTCTAATTGTATTTAGGAGAACTACGATGCTAATCAACTTTGTAAGATGTCTCAATCTTCTTGGCGTCGTCCACCTACTGGATCAAGGTTAATATAGAAGATTAATTGTTAGGCAATAACAAAGAAGGTATTGGAGGTATATTTAGATATTGTAAAGGGAGGTTTATATGTGATTTTGGATTCAATTGCCTTCATTGGGATTGTTCGCAAGTTGAGCTATTGTCAATCCTTTCTTTAAGGAATTTTATTCAAGATTGGATGTTTGATGCTAAAGGGATTTTTATAGAAGGTGATAACTACAATGTTATTAAATTTTTCCCAAATTTATGGAATAAGGAAGTTGTAAAGGAGAAAATTTTAAATCCAAAGGATTTAGATTTTCTTAGGGACTTCAAGCAAGTATTAATTATTTTTTCTAATAGGGATTGTAATAAGTTAGCTCATTTGTGTGCTAAATTAGCTCTTTTTCATATATTTTTTGGGATGATGTTAGTTTTAATAAAATTCATCCTTCCTTTTTATCTTTGTTAAAGGAGGAATTTGGTTGTAATTAGTTGCTTTAATAAATTACTCTATGCATTTTCTTCAAAAAAATAAATAAAGAAATAAATAGTTAGTAACCACTTTAGTTGAAAGTTTTCTTAGAAACTTCTCCTAAAATGTAATTAACTATAGATGTTTACCCTTATGGGGAACATATAACCCAAGTTAAGAAAAAAATGAACCTTGCTTTTGTTCGCTAAAGTAGGGGAAAAATCTATATGCAAAGATAAATCATTAGCCTAGTAAATTTTATTTTCAAAATGATAGTTTAATATCATTTTATCTTTTGAGTTATCAGTACATTGTCAATGTTGAGTTTGATTAGGAAAGATATAGATTATTTCTATTCTTAAATATATAGTAAAACATTTTTTCTATCTTTCAGGATGGTGTGTTATTGACTATGCAGATTTGATTATAGGAATCTAAATTACAAGTCTAGTGGCTATATATTTTATATTACAGGAGGTTCTCTTATAACGATAATGAAGGATTTACAATAGAGAAGCCCCAATCTAACAAATTTAAGGAACTTAAACTCTCTTGATGGGTGACTCAGTAGTTCAATCAAGTACAAGCATATAATGGACTTGCTAGTGGAGGAGGATGCCTAGCCCAAAAAAAGAATCTTTTCCAGCAATAACAAATTGTTCTTACCTCATTTGGAAGGAACATCAAACCCAACTTTTACCAAGGTCATGACAACGTTGTGGAGGCTACCTCCACTACTGAATTCCCCAAAGGAACTCATCCCTTCAACCTTAGAATTTGGAAGACATCCTCAGAACTTGTGGAGTGTTGCACTCCTTGGATTCATTTCTCATTAACCCCTTGTAATAAGTTAATAGGGATCCATAGACTTACTGAGTGTCATAACAATTTCCTTCATCACACATATCTCCACTTTCATTATCTTTATTGAAGGAATGGAAACAAGCCCAAAGAATCATTAGATTGCTTGAAGACCCATATCTACATCCTTGTCCTTACTAGTTGAGGGCCATTCATATTTTTCTTGGCTCTCTCTCTCTTTCTCTCTCTCTCTCTCTCTCTCTCTCTCTCTCTCTCTCTCTCTCTCTCTCTCTCTTAGAGAGGTGAATTGTGATACTTCTCACAAGCTTTGTACTTAATATTGCAGGCCCAACAAGATCCATCTTATCACACTCATAATGTGTGTGGTTTAATTTAATGTTAAAAAAATTAATGGACTTAAACATATAATTTCATTTCATTGGAGCTAAATTTCGTCACAATCATCTTGTGTAATCTATGTGACAATTATGACTTTAATAAATATCAGGCAGTGATTTTGCCTTTTCTTTTCTTTAACTATTTGATAGTAAAATTAAATACTCAATAATAATTCACTTGTCATTTTCACGACATTCCCTCGAGCAAGTCAAGTGAATTAAATAACTAAATGTGCACTGACATATGCCTTTTTATGTATTAGTAGGAAGTTAATAGGTCATAATAGGTGAACTCACCTTTTGGATCTTAGTAATGAAGACTCGCACATGAGTCAATAGCCCCCGATCAAGTCGCCGAAAAGAAGTTGCCTCCCATTGGAAAGCAAAGGTTTCAAATGGAAAACACATATTAACACTCACCCTCAATAAGGTGCAGACCTCAAAAGCCATATGTCTCCACCTTGGGTTAAGGCAAAGTGTAATCAATGAAATCCCCCATCCAAAGCTATAATAGAAAACCTTCCTAAGAGGAATCTAACTCCCCTCACATCACTTAGCTAGTTATTAAGTCCACTACTACAGTGACTTAAATAGACTCATCTCCCACATCGAAGTAGTCCAAAGGCTCCACTGAAAAGGTCGAAAAATTTTCCAAAGGAGTCATCAACAATAGTCTTCTTAGTTCAACCCTCCTAAGTGAACTCTTCTAAGTCCACTCGTGGGTGAGTACTCAACTCTAGAGAACTTTCCCCAATTAAATGACATCTATCAAAACATGACTCATGTCCATGAAAATATGTACTATGAGTCATTTACTATTGCATTTTTTATTCTTTTGTTTTATAGCCTTCTTAGTAGCTCTCAGAACCCTATAAATAAAGAATTAAAAAATACAACTTAGTCATTTGACACATTACATAGAGACTTTTAAGTTGGTGATACTGTTTCCCAAAACATTACTTTTCTCATTCTACACTCACAATAGGTTCTAGACTAAACATTGTGAAGTTGGCTGTTGGCAAGGTTGTGTGTCAACCACAGAAATCTTGAGATCAAACATAATCAACAATTTGTTTTTTTTTTTTCAGTTGAGAGAGCATTAGACTAAAGATTTGAAGGCCGTGTGTTCGATCCACGCTCACCGCAAATTCTAGTTCGCTACTTTCATTTTTTTTAAATAAAAAAAAAACAAATAGTTTGTTTTTCTGACAAATTTAGTGCAATTTAAAGTTTCAACTACTTTAACTTGCTCAATTTTTTACGTCATATGTACCGGTTGAGAATTATAACTTCATTTCATGCGATTCAAAGAATACTGGTTAGAACACCAAAGAAAAAAAACGATAAAACTTAATTTCATATTAGCGGTCACACATACAATTTTGGACTTGAATGTTACCTAAAATATTATACTAATCATTGAGAATATTAAAAAAATAAATCTCTATTAACCATCTAATTACGATCACCATTAAAAAAGACAATGAAACACGCACCCAAAAATTTGGCATTTGGGGAGACAAGTAACTTTAAAAAATAATATATTCTCTCTCAAAAATTAATGACATAATCCAGAGAAGAAGAAATCAACATCTTAGTTATATGAAGAACTCAATCTATAAATAAAGATAAATTTTTAGAAAAAAATAATAATAAACAATACAATCTCCCTGTATCACAATATGGAAAGCTAGCAAAGACCTTCCAAAATAATTATAAAAAAAAGAGCAAAAAAAAAAAAAAAAGAATATAATAATTTCGTACTTAATTTAATCCTCTCATATACTTGTTCGAAATAAGTTGATATCATCTTCTATATAACCACCATGAATGCTACCAAGTTTTCCACTGGAACTGACGACTTGGCGGAGATGCCTTCGGAAGTCCGGCGAGGAGTGACCTTTCATGCTTGGTCCTGAAGGAGGTATGCTGCCCTTGGCGAGTAAGCTTATAGCCAGCAAAGAACCTCTTTGAAAATTTAAAGCCGGTCGAGTAATGTGAGAGGAGGGTAAGCCAAGCTCCGATATATCTTGCCGCAGATGACAAGCCGGCTAGTTTGACGATGATGATGATGAGGAGAGCTATTGTGGAGAGTTTTGGGGAGAAGTGGAAGGAGAATGAGAGGAGAACGGAGGACTTCGCCATGAGAAAAGGGAGCCCAGAGTGTTTGGATAGTCGATCAAAAGATTTTAAGTTGAAGGTTAAGTGGTTGCATTAGAAGGCCTTTATATAAAATTGCTTGGATATTTATATTATAATATAAAATAAACGTTAAATTTATTGTTTATTTTGAGATAGAGTTTAATTTTTTATATTTTTAATATGCTATAAAAATTTTATTTATATACTTTTATTTCTATATAAAATGTGTATAGAAGTTCTGGTGTAAATTTTTATTTTGAACATGAAAAAAAAGATTGTAATAATTAAATTTTTTTTTAATTTAAATTTAATTGGTAAGATGATTTCAAATAAATTACATGATTTAAAAAATAGTTTTATTGTTATTTTAAAAATTAAAAAATATACATAAATTAATTTATATTTTAAGGTGCATTAATTAAAAGTAAAAATATTAGCCTTTTTTTTCTTTATTATAAGTAGAAGGTGCGTCACCCAAGAGAAAAGAAATTGAAGACCCGACCCTCGTGCGAAAAAAATGGGCTGGCATGGTAGAATCTCATACACACGGCTCCGCTTGGACTTTTTGGATTGAATGTGACAGTAGATTGAACTGTTGCCGTATGGTTTACGTAGTATTTTTTTTATTTGTAAACGTGTAAGCTACAGAGACTCTAGCTACGTTGTACGGGGCTTATTTTGTTTTCTAAATTAATTTTATTTTTAAATTGAATTGAACTAAAATGAGCATACAACATACAAATCATAGCCAACTTTATCAAAATTTTAATTAAACATATTTCAGCTGTTTGATTTGGTTTTTTTTTTTTTTTTTGGGAAGATTGGGGCTTAAGCCCATATATTTCTATGAAGAAGAAAAGTTACAAGTAAATAAAAATTACAAGTAAAAAACCTTCCCATCATAAGCAAAAACAAAAACTTATGAGGGAATTGAGAAAAATAAACCCCAACTATACCACCCATATACTTTCAAAACTCAAAAAAGAGCACATAAAGCGTGTTAATTAGCACAGAACCCAAAAAGAAGGAATTAAAACAATAACAGCAACAAGCAGATCGCATGAACTGGCTGACTTGAAGAACAGAGAAGCCAACACCAGAAAAGCAATCCCCATATACAGGAAGACTAGCTGAGAGCTCAACATCGCCTGCCAAAAACAACTCCCAAGTAATAATCCAACTGGAAGGCAGCACCTGCAGCAAAACAGAGAAAAAACAACTCCCGAGCCCAACAGCCTGGACGCAGAAAATTGCAAAGAATCAAGAGACAAATCCCTGGTTGCCCTTGGACCATCCAAGGGAAAAACAAAGGGAGCTTCATCATCGTCCAGGCAGGGCAATTCATCATATTCCGAAGGGACAAAGAGGCGCAGGGGCAAAACAAAGCAAACCAAATCCCCCACCTTATAATTTTTCCAATAATTCCAACGAGTTTTTCCTTTTCAGAATCTTCTCAAAAACAGCTTTTTTTATGAAAAAAGCATTAGCAGTACTGTTGGAGAACAAGTTCCCATACCTTCTACAATTCCTTTCTTTCCATATATAGTAAAAACAGCAGCAAGTAGAAATAAAATACAGTTTTTTAACTTGTTGCGTAAAGCCATAGTTCCCATCAATCCATTCTAGGAGCTGTAAAATATTTGGTCTAAGAAGCAGGTTCCTAGCCGGAGGTATAACTTCTAAAATGATATCGTAAGAATACGAACATTCAAAGAATAAATGAGAGATAGTTTCAGGAAATACATGGCATAAACTGCATGTATTTGGTATCAAAATGTTTCTTTGAGCAAGGCGTCCGCAGTTTTCAACCCATTAACTAATGCTAACTAGGTAAAGCTAGAATACCTTAAGGCATGAGACTGATGCCAAACCTGATTGGACCAAGAGCAGTTTGGGATACTAGAATAAAACTCATACAGGTAATCAGAAAATTTACTTCTAAGCTTATTCCCCCATGACAGACAATGGTTAGTATCATTAAGAATGGGGATGACCTGAATACCATCACGAACAAGAGAGGGAATGGAAGCAGGCAAAACCCATTTAGCATTCAGAATGAGATCTCTAATGAGGGACTTCGGAGAAGGGGCTTGGAGGACATAGAGGCCATCAGAGAAATCCTCAAGCCTACCATTATAGCCACCAGTGATCCTAGAGGATGGAAATTGGCACATTGACAGTAACCCGAAAACTAAAATTTCTCCTGGCAGATACAGCAGTAGAACACACCAATTTCCAAAATTTAGAAGCAGGGGGAGGAGGAGAGCACCAGGGAGATAAGTACTGAGATCGAAGCCAAAAAGAAAAAGGGGATTCCATATTATACATTCTCATGATCACATAATTAAAGGCAAACTGCATACCACCCAGGGATGGAATACCGAATCCCCCAAATTGCTTCGGCCTACACACCTTCTCCCAAGATACCATATGGATTTTCTTGGATATCCCAGGAACCCCAAAGAAAAGGAATTTAGAGCATACTTTTTTAAAAGTTTTGTAGACTGCCCTAGGAAGAATTGCTCCACGAATCCAGTATGCAATGGAGTTAAGGATAGTAAATTTTAAGAATTGAGATCTCCTCGCAAAAGAAAGGAGGTTAGCTTTCCAACCAGAGAGTTTTTTTGTAATGCTATATGTCAAAGGCAAGAAATCAGCTAACTTAAGCCTCTTGAAGGACAAAGGAAGGCCCAAATAGGTAGTCTTGTTATTGATATGATGTTGTGAATGAATAAGGCTTGAGAAAGCTCATTTTGATTAGCCACATATCTGGGAAACATAACAAAACTTTTGTCAAGATTCACTTAAAGACCAGACGAGTTAGCAAATATCTTTAGGATGTTGGATAGGGATTTGTAGTTATCTAAAGTGACTTCCCCAAAGATAAGCACATCATCAGCATAGAGAAGGTTAGAAAGAGAAAAACCATCAAAGAAAATCCCTTTAAATCCTCCCTCATCCAACAAAGAGGAGAACTCATCCATCACCAGGCAAAAGAGGAAACGACTTAAAGAGCACCATTGCCTTAAACTAGCCGATGCAGAAAAATATCCCTCAAGTGCACCATTTATAACCACAAAAAAATTTTCATCATTGATACAAGATTTGATCCAGCTAACAAAAAGGGGACGGAATCCTTTCTATAACATCCTTGTAATAAAAAATTCTCTAGAAACCATATCGAAAGCTTTCCGTATATCAAGCTTAGCACAAAAGAACTTTGTGCCACCCTTCCTTCTACCAAGAGCAATAACCTCGTTGGCAAGGAGGATATTATCAATAGAGACCCTTGATTTAACAAAACCAGATTGGTTTTATTTTACAATCAAGGGCATGATATGCATGAATCTATTAGATAAAACCTTTGCAATAATTTTATAAAGGGAATTGCATAGGGCAATAGGTCTGAAATCAGAAAAGTGCTCAGCCTTGTTGTGCTTGGGGATAAGAGCCAGGGCAGTTGCCTTAATTCCAGGGGGAAGGTAACCTTTTGGGAAAAAAGATTTAACAGCAGTGCAAACCAAAGGACCCATAATATGCCACCTAGTTTTATATAAATGAGAGTTAAAACCATCCAGTCGAGGGGTAGAATTTGATTTCCCTTTAAAAACTGCCTTGCGGATTTCCATATCATAAACATGTTGAGTAAAAGCCTCAAAGTATAATTCCGGAACAGTGATCCCAATCAGAAAGTTGTCAATTTCCAATGAAGATGGTGGAGGGGGATTGAACAATATTTGATAGTGTTGAATGATCCCAATAATGATGTCTCCTCTTTCAGAGGAAGGGTTGGAGGCAAAAACGTTGACAACAGTTCTAGAATTACATTGCCTACTCCTAATTTTGGCATATAAAAACTTAAGATCATCCTCGCCATGTTTTATCCAATTGACTTTAGCCCGTTGAATAACCCAACAAGCCATAATGTTGGAAATCTGAGAGACTTTATGATTGACCTCTTTGAGATCAAAATTAAGAGCATAATCAGATGGATTACCATGAATCAAGTCCAGAATGAGAGATTGTTGCTTAGTAAGCTCATCAAGGTAAGAATTGATCTTGGAAGAACTAGCCCAATATTCCTGCTTAATGCCAAGTTTAACCTGCTTAAGGGTTTGGCATAAAAAAGAAAGGGGATTACAAGAAATAGGCTTAGAAAAAGCCTCCAGAAGAATAAACCAGTACTTATCAAGCTTGGTCCAGTAGTTTTTGAAGATAAATCTGTGGTGTGAATTAAGCACAATGCCATCTTGTAGGATAAGAGGGCAATGATCAGAGCACGAGGGACTTTGAATTGAGCAGAAAGAACGAGGGAAGGCAGCCATCCAAGCATTGTTGATTTGGTTTTCAGCTTTGGGTTACAAATTATACACAAAAAAAAATTATTTTATTTTGTCCATGTCATTTATTAGTACTTTGATTTTCCTTGGTTGGATTGGTTAGGATTAACAAGAATTACAATAAAAAGAATAGTTTTATCATTTCTAAATTTAAATATTTACTTTAATTAGCTGCATTGATTGCTTTAAAATGTATGAATCAAACTCCAACAATAGTGAATTTTAGTGGTGTTAAAACGAGACAACGGGTCAGGTTTGAGCCAAACCCGAGTTGACCCGGGTCAACTCGAACCCGACCCAGTTTTTCAAATGACTAAGGATATCTAACTCTAACCCAATCCGCATGAGTTATCGAGTTGACCCGACTTGACCCGTGACCCATTTGCAAAATGCGAACCTGAAGGCTACTAGGCTGAGCGGCTCAACTGCTGGCACGGCAGGCATGTACATGGCGAGGCTAACATACGTAGGGTGAGACTGCATCCCGCGGGTATGGTCTGCTAGGACATTCTTAACCATAGTCTGCCGGTGTGAGGGGCAGCCGCCAGCGTGCGCCTTATGGGGAAATAGGACGTCCGAGCGATGCCAGGTCCAACTCGAGAGTAGCTAGTGCGGGTCAGGACCGCAGGTGTGAGGGCTAGCTGCTAGCAGACGCTGCGCTAGCTTACACGAACATGACACATGTGTGGGTAAGCCGCCAGCTAAACATAGAGGTCGGAGGACTTATGTGGAAGCGATGTGGGTCAAACCTATGTTGATTTTAGGTTGTCTGGTCAACCCGAACCTAACCCTTTTTTTAAACTAGTTGGAATCTCGAACCCAGGATTTTTTTTTTTTTTTTACCATTTTGAATTTTAATATTTTTAATGTTTAAAATTTTATTTTATTTATTTTATCTTCTTACCTTTGTGTTAGGGAAAGTCATCAATACAGGAAATAATACTTTATAAATAGAGCTTTGATTTACAGTTTTTGATTAACAAAATAAAACTTAATTTTGCTTGTGTAAATTTCAAACAAAAGACTGGTTTCTTTACTCTCTAGTGAAGCATTATGGTTAATCTCGTAAAGCCTTAGTTAGTCCATAATTTTCTTTTCTCACCCTTATTTCTACTCTTTCCCAACAAAATTTTCATCTTTTTGGCATAACCTCAATACTAACTTTCCACACCTCCAAATACCCAATATCTTAAAAATACCTGCAAAATTTTTTTCAAATCTCAGATTACCTTTTTTTTTTTTTTTTTTTTTTTTTTTTTTTTTTTTTTTTTTATATCTCTTATAACCTTAAAGAGCCCAAATCTCCAATAAACCTAATATATCATAGCTACAAACTCAATAAAGAGAGACAATTTCTTGTTGTGAGATGAAGTTCCTCTTTCTTTTTTTTTTAACAGAAAATTTTTCTTTTGATTGTTTTAAGTTTCAGTACTAACTTTGTTTCAGAGCTAACTCTGTCCAAATATGTAATATTTGTTTCACCATTACCGAAATAACCCTTCCATCACCGTCCCCTATGGGAAAACCAATTAAGTAGTTTCTTTTAACATAAGCATCCTATATATCTTATATCACACTTTTAATAAAATAAACCATAAAATTAATGTTAGAAAACTTAATCTCGTTCTACATAAGTTTTGTAATTTTAAAACTGATGTTCGATTAAAAAAATAAAATTTAAATATCAATTCGACTAAATAACAAGAAGCAAAAACTAATTCATAAATAAAATTTACAAAGCTCCGGACATTGAGTTTGATCGCGTGCTCACTAATTTTGAAATCTTTTGAACGTTTTCTCACCCAAAACGATGATGATAATTCATCTTATTAAAAGTAGTTGGGATAAGGTTTAGGGACCCATTACATATTTAAAATTTTGACTTAATTAGAGCCCATAATAGTAAAATTATAATCTTAGTTGTAAAAGTTGTGTTAAATATGAAAAATGATTATTTTTAAAAACTGAATTAAAATTGAGAAATGGTCAACTGTTAAGGAATAATTAAAATTGAAAAAGCATTTTAAAAATAATCAAATAAATAGGAATATTTTTTCCCATTAACTATAGTTGTTTTAAACAAATAACAAATAATCTTTCACTTCATCCAAATATTCCATTACAAATAAAGTTAAAAAAAAAAAATCATGAATCATGGTGATAATTCCTCTAAGTACAACTATTATGGTTTTTGCATCTCAATAGTAATGTCTCTTATTCTTTGGATTTGTCAACTTAATAAATATAACCTATGTTTATTATTGGTCTAGCTTAATGATGATTATCATTGCATGAATGTGTGCATATAAGTAACTGAAATTAGAAAAAAAAAAAAACATCATTAACTTGTAGAATTTCTTTAATGTATGCATTTATATAATAAAAGTAATAAAAGTAACCAAGAAACATATAATCTACCTGATCTTTAAATTTTTGGGGTAACATGCCTTTAGTTAAAGGATTTAATTTTGTCAATTCAATGTTTACATGCTCAATTATCAATATATTATCGTTAACTCCTTTTATGATTAAGTTCTTAATGGCAATATATTTGCTTTGATTACTGCTTATTCTTACCCAAATACACTATAGTTGAATTGTCACAGTATATCTTTAATGGCCTTGATATTGAATTCACAAGTCTAAGCCTTGAAATGAAACTCTTCAACCATACACCATGTAATATGACCTCGAAAATAGGATTTAAACTTTGCCTCCAGAGTAGAAGTATTACTCCAATTATGCTTGACACTCATCCAAGACACAACTCTGCCAACAAATATAAATATATATCTAGAAGTTGATTTCTTGGAATCAACATAGCTACCAAAGTCATAATTTTAGCAAATCACCTCTAAACTATTCGTCTACATATACATAAATCTTTGGTACCTTGGAAATACCTTAACACATTCTTTGGATCATTACAGTGGAACATGCCAAGATTACTCTGATATATCTCTAATATCTCAAGTACAAATGCTATGTCATATCTCAAGTACAAAAGCTATGTCATATCTCTAATTCCCTGAATTAATATGCCTTTAGGAAGTTACTTACTGAGATCTAAGCAAATACATACTCTAGCATAACTACTGTTGCCCCAAGTATTGATAAATTCATCAAGCCAAATTGTTCTCCCCATCATAGAGGCAATTCTAGTTATATTTTTGCTATCTAAATACAGAAAGAAAGATTAGGGAGTCTAACCCAAACAGGAGTAAAAAGACCCTCCATAGAATTGGGATCAAATGAAGGGGTCCATCTATTAAGACCAATCAGCCTACCAGCTATCTTCCAAGGGCCTCCATTCAAAACCGCATCTCTGGCAGCATTTGAGGAAAATATACAAATAAAAGAGTCTCCTCCAACAAGAATGAATTGGAAGACTCCAAATCTATTCCATTTCTTTTTCAACTCCGAAGAAATAAATGCAACTGAAAGCTTTTTTCCCCAGAATCCTTCCTACCAGTGCATGTTCCAGCCGCTTCATGTTTAAAATCACCTCATCTTGAGACGGTTTCATAGTATCTCCATCTTCAGAAAACTCCTTTACCTCTTCCGAGATAACAGGGGAAAACCTTGATTTAGAAGGTTTTCCAAGAACATCTGCAAACGTCTTCCAGAAAGCAGTTTTTTCAGGGCCACCAAATCCAGATTTATCATCCTGGATTACAGAATCCACCCTCTGAGGTTGATGAACTATAGAACAATCCGTTCCAACCTCCCAACCTGAACGACCCTCTTGAACTAAAACATTCATCATAACCGCATCCCATGCCAGAAAATTGTCTTCCTGTAAGCACAACCATTTTGAATTAATAACAACCTCCAAAATTGGGTCCTCATAATAATGATCTGAAATAGAATCAACACAAATACTGTTTTCGTGAACCAAATCCGATAATAAATTCGCGTCCTCCTTATCAGAAAAAACTGAATTATTGGGATCCACCCGAATCTCAGGATCCGAGTTAGAAAATTCTCCGTCTTCTATAAAACAAGAATCGCCAGCTTCTCCCCAAGAAGATCAAATTTAGGAATCATAGAACTACGTATATCCTTAGAAGCAGTCTTCAAAGAGGAATTTCTACCCGTCTTCGCCCTGGTATTGATATTATAAGGAGATACCAAGGATGAGGCCAATTTCACCATGTCTCAAACCCAAAACTCCAAGAATTTGCCACAAACAAAGAAATAAGACTGAAATCAAAAAAACGCCATGAGGTGCAACCAAATGTCTAGGCCAAAGTCCAGACCTGATTGACGGATTTGTCACCATATCCTGCAGAAATCCGATGTAAAACTCCGATGACGACGAACGAATGCTGAGAAAGAAAATCGAATGCGCAACTTCCCGCGAAAATTCTCTCTCTAGAAACCCGCAGCTTCTCTCTCTAGCTCCGGTCTCATTCCAATCAGCTCCATAACAAATTACCTGAAAGAGCCAATATACTATTCTTACCTAATAATCTCTTATTATTATGATCAAGCTTAAATCGGTTTTCTTTGTCGTGGTGATATGATGTTATGGCTTCATATAATAAAAACAGTTTATAGGAATTATATCCATCGAAAAAGTTTTAAGGTCCATAATTAATATATAGGTGCCTCACATGTACGTTATTTTTTATTTTAATTGGCTTATCCATATATAACACCAGCAACGCGCAAGTAAAGTCGCACATCACTTTTTTATTGCAGCCACAAAGTCAAATGTATTTATTAGTTAGTGCATAGGTAGTCAATGGCAGAATAGTATTACAGGTCACCAAAAAAGCATGATTTTGAAGCTGGACTTTGACTCTCACACAACTCAACTTAATTTATTAGTTGGGAGCTTAGACAACCAACTAAATAGTCTTGAGTTTGAGTTTTGTTTATGAGATATATGTGTGAGTCTATTTTAATTGATCTAAATATTCAAAAAAAAAAAATTTTTTTTTTTATTCTCAATATGATAGTAATAGTTGATAAACAATAACTATTAAATTAAAAAAAAATAGATCATAATAATTATTTTGGTGAAAATACATAATTAATATAATTATTTTCAGATGATCATAATATATAAAAAAACCATTATTTATAATATAGTGATTGTAAAATAAATTCAATGATTTTATGAACTCAATATCTAGAATTTGATTAGATATCCTATTTTAGAGTTTTTCAAAGCAATCACTAATTTCTATAAAAATTCCTTCAGCAGCTAAAAAAATCTTTGCACTTCACTAAAATCTGTATTAGTGCATATTTTTATTTAACCAATGTTTATCCGCACAAATTGAAGCTATAATAAAATATTAAAAGAAAAACTGTGTTTAGATATATTCCAAAAGAGACTTAAAACAAATTCATTAATCATGTTTGTAGACTGTCTATTTTAATTATTCTTTTTAAATTGTGATGAAATGAAAAGTGATTAAAAGTTGAAAACATAACTGTGCAAAAATCAAAATAGATAATTGTTTTTTTAGCACAAATATCTATAGCCAACTATGATATAGCAGCTCCCATGCATAAAAAAAAATAATAAAAAATTTTGAAAGCTTTACTTAAAAATTATTTTTAACAATGTTTTTTAATAAAAAAATGCCATTAGCAAGAATTATATTTGACAATTAAAAAAAAAAATGTATTGCCAGGCAATTCCTATTCAACTTTTGCTTAAATAATATGCATATTTAGATGTCTAAATTTAAAGATTACAGCTTGCAACCAACTTAATTTAACCTTTTAATGTCCCTTTGAAGTTTATCTGGAACATTTACTTTGGAGGAAATGAATATAATTGATACAACGACACAAAATTAGCTTGATCGGGCACGAATCTCGAGGCAAAAACTAGTTGGAAACTTCAATAATTAATTATTGGGAGCACCCGAACTCCGATTTCAGCGAGTTTACAGTCAAACTGAGCGTCACGGAAATACGAACCCAACGACACCAAATTCAACTCAATCCGAGTCCAAATGAGTCCGAATCAAGGACCCGAAGCGCTGTTGGAAGGTTCAAACCGCAATTTAAGTTACCAAACGGTCTCCGATTTTAACGAGCTTATACTCAAATCGAGCGGCTCGACGAGACGAATCCAACGAGACCAAGATCGCCGAATTCCAACAACATTAAGGCCTCCAAATGTCCAACAAACGGTGCATGATCGAAGGGTTCAATATCGACCGTCCATTCAAACCACTCCCTATTCGCCCCTGATCTCACACCTATTTACGAGCTATGCCACTCCAGAAAAACAATAAATAGAGCCACGATTCTACACAAAGAGGACTCAAGAGAAGAGAGAGAACAAGAAGAGAAAAAGAGGAGAAAGGGGAAATGGAGAATCCTCTCCTCCTCGACCACCGTCGGAGTTCGTCCTGCCACCCGAACACGCCGGGATTCTGCATGATATTTGGGAGAACGCAGGAACTCTGCCCAACTTCCACGTGATGCTGAAATTCTTTCCAATTTGCAATAGAGTTCCCTCCTGATGCCGAAACTCCGCCCAAGTGAAGTCGGAGTTCTCCTCTGCCACCAACAGACGTCGGACTTCTACCCGACGTCGGTCCTTCACTCTATAACCAAGTTTCTACCCGACGCCAGACTTCTACCAGTTATCGAACTTCGCTGGACGTCTATGCGAAGATGGATTTCTTTCCATTGTTGGACTTCTACCTGACGATGTCCTTCTGATCTTCGTCGTTAGACTACAGTCTTTCCGACCTCCGTCGCCCGTCGACTACGGTCCTCCTGACTTATGTCACCCACCGACTACAATCTTTCAGACCTCTGTCGCCCGTCGACTATGGTCCTCCTGACTTAAGTCGCCTGCCGACTACAGGCCTTCCGACCTCCGTCGCCAGCCGACTTCGGACCTCCTGTCTTACGTCGCCCGCCGACTACAGTCATTCTGACCTCCGTCTCCAACCAACTACGGTCCTCCTGACTTACATCGCCCACCGACTACAAGCCCTCCGACCTCCGTCGCCCGCCGACTACGGTCCTCCTGACCAAACGAATACGTCAATAGTAACTCTTTGTATTTACGTCATATAATGTACTCTATAAGATGTACATCAAGCTAAGGCCTTCTCCCAAGGAAGGGCCTCATTTGTAATCGACTGCAAATACTAGTGGATTCGTTCAAACTAGGCTAGGCCCTGTGGTTTTTCCCCCTTTTTTCAGGGGTTTTCCACGTAAAAATCTTGGTGTCTCATAAATGCTAGACCCTCTCTCCTTATCTGATTGCGTGCCAAATTTTTGTATAACGCTAAGATGTTAAATATGATATTTTTCTACCGCCACGAACACTCCTGGACGCAACAGTTTGGTGTCGTCTGTGGGAACCTGGTTCCCGACTGGGGGGCAAATTTTGCTCCAGTATCAAAAGGACGTTCATGGCAACTTCATGACATCAGTCATTACTTCATAAATTTCATGAAAAGTAATTCCCGACTGGTGGGCAATTTTTGCTCCAACTTCAAAAGAACGTTCATGTCAACTTCCTGACATTAGTCATTACACCAATTTCATAGGAATTAGATCCGGACTAAGGGGAAACCTTGACTCCGACTATGGTCAAGAAGATCCCTCCAATACTTTCTATATCAAGATGATATTTCAGGAAAATCCTAATGATAACAAGGATACTTCCAATCAATTACAAGTTTTATATAGTCCCTTGCTGGATTTTTACTCCTTGGGCGAGGTCTTGATCTTGACCTCAAAAAGGCAATAACGGTCTAAAAATATACCCTTTTTTTATCTTTGATTCAGGATAAACATGGCGTTCGCCCCCTCCCAATCAAGGCAAAATCAATCCCAGGGGGATTCGATTCAACCTCTTCCACAAAGGTTAACGTCGTCGAGCAAAGGCTCCGATATACAATCTCGTAAAGGTCTTACATCCTTGGTGGATTCTCCTGACCTCTTCCACACAGGTTAACGTCACCGAGCAAAGGCTCTGACATACAAACTCAGATAGGTCTTACATCCTTAGTTGATTCTCTCGACCTCTTCCACACAGGTTAACATCGTCTAACAAAGGCTCCGACATATAACCTAAAAAAGGTCTTACATCCTTGTTGGATTCTACCGACCTCTTCCACACAGGTTAACGTCATCGAGCAAGGCTCTGACATACAACCTCGGATAGGTCTTACATCCTTGGTGAATTCTCCTGACCTCTTCCATACAAGTTAACGTCATCAAGCAAGCCTTTGACATACAACCTCAGATAGGTATTACATCTTTGGTGGATTCTCCCGACCTCTTCCACACAGGTTAACGTCATAGAGCAAGGCTCTGACATTCAACCTCGAAAAGGTCTAACGTCCTTGGTGGATTCTCCCAACCTCTTCTACACAGGTTAACGTCATCGAGTACGGCTCTGACATACAACCTTGGAAAGGTCTCATATTCTTGCTGGATTCTCTCGACCTATTCCATATAGGTTAACGTCGTCAAGAAAAAGCTCCGACATACAACCTCGGATAGGTCTCACATCTTTGGTGGATCCAATATATGTTAACAACATCAAGCAAAGGCTCTAACATACAACCTTGGATAGGTCTTACATCCTTGGTTAACGTCGCAGAATGCCGTCAATGGACTTCCATCAGACTTCTCCATAAAGTTAAATTTCTACCAGATGTTGAATTTCCTTTTATTGCTGAACTTTTGCCTTTAAGGACTTTCATCATAATTCTACCTGACATAGGACTTTTGCAAGCCGTCGGTCTTCTACCCGATGCCATACTTCTACCGGACGTCGGACTTCTACCCGTCGTCGGAATTCTGCCCGTCGATAGACTTTCATCGATCTTCTACCCGATGCTGTACTTCTACCCGTCGTCGGACTTCTGCCCGTCAATTAACTTTCGTCGGTCTTCTGCCCGACGCCGTACTTCTACCTGACGTCGGACTTCTCCCTGTCATCAGACTTCTGCTCGTCAGCGGACTTCTACTCGTCATCGGACTTCTTCTTGTCGACGAACTTTCATCGGACTTCTACCCGACGTTGAACTTCAACCCGACGTCGGACTTCTCCCTATCATCGGACTTCTCCTTGTCAGCAGACTCCTACTCTTCATCAGACTTCTACTCGTCGACGAACTTTCGTTAGTCTTCTACCTGACGTTGAACTTCTACCCGACGTCGGACTTCTCCCTGTCATTGGACTTCTGCTCGTCAGCAGACTCCTACTCATCGTCGGACTTCTGCTCGTTGACGAAATTTCGTCGGTCTTCTACCCGATATTGAACTTCTACCCGATGTCAGACTTCTCCCTGTCGGACTTCTACTCGTCATCGGACTTCTGCTCATCGACGAACTTTCGTCGGTCTTCTACATGACATTGTACTTCTACCCGACGTTGGACTTCTCCCTGCGTTGGACTTCTGCTCATAGACAAACTTTCGTTGGTCTTCCACCCGACGTCAGAATTCTACCCGTCGTCGGACTTCTGCCCGTCGATGGACTTTCGTCGGCCTACTGCTCAACGTCATACTTCTACAAAACGTTGGAATTCTATCATACTTTTACTCGTCGTTGGAATTCTGACCGTCGACGAAATTTCATCAGTCTTCTGCCCGACATCGTACTTCTACCCGATATCGGACTTCTGTCCGTCAATGGATTTTTGTCGGTCTTCTGCCCGATGCCGTATTTCTACGAAAACGTCAGATTTCTTGAAGAACAGAGGGGCAGATGAAATTCCCTAAACTTCTGCATAAGAGGAGGGGCGCTAAGTCGAGCAGGGGAAATTTCCCACTCGCAAATAGCGGAAGCCTCAACCATCAGAAAGCCGTGGGGATGAGAAGAAAAATCTCGTAACTCCTGCACGAGAGGAGGGGCGCTACTTCGAGCAGGGGAAATTTCTCACTCGCAAAAAGCGGAAGCCTCAACCGTAAGAAAGCTGGGGGAGGAGAACAAAAATCCCGTAACTCCTACACGAGAGGAGGGGTGCTAATTCGAGTAGGGCAAATTTCTCACTCGCAAATAGCAGAAGCCTCAACCGTCAGAAAGCTGGGGGGAGGAGATGAAAAATTCTGTAACTCCTGCACGAGAGGAGGGGCGCTAATTCGAGCAGGGGAAATTTCTCACTCGCAAATAGCCGAAGCCTCAACTGTTAGAGAGCCAGAGGGATAAGAAAGAGAATGTGTGAATTTTCTAAAGGCTTTGGAGGCCTATTTTATAGGTTTTGGAGAGAATGAGGGGGAGTTATTACAATTTTTGAAATTCTCTATTTTTCTAAATTTTTTCTGAATTTTTTTTAAAGTTTTTTGGGATTTTTTTTTCAGAATTTTTTGGACCAAAAAATAGCAAAAAAAAAAACAATTTTTACTTACATGGGGCTCACCTAAGGCGGTGAAGTAAATCGGCTTCCTGAAACGACGTGACCAGCGCACCGATCCGCGGGCACCACACGCAGATCGTGGCTGGCCGAACATGCCAAGCGGCCGGCCACGGCAGCGGCAGTCGCGGCAGTGCTGCACAAGCGAGCTCAACAAGGCCTCTACAATCAAGTTTGAGCAAGCACTTAATTTGGAATGCAATTTTTAGCAATTCGGTCAATGCAAATTGTCGACGCATATATTTTCGGACTTCTGGAGCTACGATGTCCGAAATTAGGGGGTCAACTTATACGACATCACAAAATTAGCTTGATCGGGCACGAATCTTGAGGCAAAAGCTAGTTAAAAACTTCAAAAATTAATTATTGAGAGCACCCGAACTCTGATTTCAACGAGCTTATAGTCAAACTGAGCGTCTCAGAAATACGAACCCAACAATACCAAATTTAACTCAATCCGACTCCAAATGAGTCCAAATAAAGGACTCGAAGCGCTGTTGGAAGGTTCAAACCGCAATTTGAGTTACCAAACGGTCTCCTATTTTAACGAGCTTATACTCGAATGGAGAGGCTCGGCGAGATGAATCCAACGAGCCCAAGATCGACGAATTCCAACATCATTAAGGCCTCTAAATGTCTAACGAACGGTGCATGATCGAAGGGTTCAATATCGACTGTCCATTCAAACCACTCCCTATTCGCCCATGATTTCACACCTATTTACGAGCTATGCCACCTCAGAAAAACTATAAATAAAGCTCTCATTCTACACAAAGGGGACTCAAGTGAAGAGAGAGAAGAAGAAGAGAAAAAGAGGAGAAAGGGGAAAAGGGAGAATCCTCTCCTCCTTGACCACCGCCAGAGTTCGTCCTGCCGCCCGAACACGTCGGGATTCTGCGTGATATTCGGGAGAACACAGGAACTCTGCCCAACTTCCACGTGATGCTGAAATTTTTCTCAATTTGCAATAGAGTTCCCTCCTGATGCCAAAACTACGCCCAAGTGAAGCCGGAGTTCTCCTCTGCCACCAACAGACGTCGGACTTCTACCCGACGTCGGACCTTCACTCTAAGACCAAGTTTCTACCTGACGCCAAACTTCTACTGGTTATCGGACTTCGCTGAACGTCTACGCGAAGATGGATTTCTTTCCATTGTTGGACTTCTACCTGACGCTGTCCTTCAGATCTTCGTCGTCAGACTACAGTCTTTCCGACCTTCGTCGCCCGTCGACTACGGTCCTCCTGACTTATGTCATGTAATGTACTCTATAAGATGTACATCATGCTAAGTCCTTCTTACAAGGAAGGGCCTCATTTGTAATCGACTGCAAATACTAGTGGATTCGTTCAAACTGGGTTAGTCCCCGTAGTTTTTCCCACTTTTTTCAGGGGTTTTCCACGTAAAAATCTTGGTTTCTCATAAATGCTAGACTCTCTCTCCTTATCTGAATGCGTGCTGGATTTTCGTACAACGCTAAGACGTTAAATATGATATTTCTCCACCGCCGCGAACACTCCTGCACGCAACAACAATACTTTGTGAGAAATCTTCCTTCTCTAAGAAGATGTCTCGTGATATAAATAAATGCATGCTTGTGTATGCAAATTTGAAGTTTTGCAGTAGAGAATAATTATTTTATTTGAATTGTTTTCTTGCTTCCATATTGAGGTGGAATTCTGCCTCCATATCATTACAGTATGACAATTCTGCTTCCAGTTCAGTACGATTTGATGGTTTTAATTTACTTGTCAGAACAGCTAATTAAATCAGGGGCTAAAATCTATATCCAATGATAGCGATATAACTCGTTTTTCTGCCGACGTGTCTTAGTCGATTAGAAGACATTATTTTTAGATTTAACACTAATTTATTGCTATTCGTATTAATATCACCTAAGCCCATCGTTTACTATTTTTTTTTTTCGCATGAAATCCGTTTTATGTTCACAACTGATAGAGTTTTGTTCGATCTAATATTTTCAATTACTGGAAAATATGAGAAAGTGAGGAAGAATTTAGGTAATGTCGGCTGAAGGAAAAACCTTTAGTAACAAATTAAATGGGTAATATTTTCTAATTAAAGCTTGGCTGATGTCACTCTCTTTCTAGCATTCCTAGCATTCCTTAGTAGTTTACTTCAATTTGTTACAAATATTACCCATTTAATCATGCTTTAGATCTAACAAACTTCAACTAATATCTTCATTCTATGCCATTTAACTTTTTTTTTTTGAAATAAACGTTTAGCAGCATTAAAAAAACTAACAAAAGTAATACAAACTACCCAATAGCAGCATTCGATTCCTCCTTTAATATTTTAACAAAAGAAGGAGTAACCTTACTCAAACTAATTTCATCCCAAATAAAAGAGCTAAACATAGCTAAGTTAGAGCATAATTCCGCTAATTTATTAAATTCCCTATATATACAATTAAAAATGACAATATTGAAATTCTTGATATAAGAAAAATCTTCCAACTCCTGGCCATCTCTCTTAACTACACTCTGAAGAAACCTGATGATGTTATAGTTATCACCTTCAATAATAATACCTTTATAACTAAACATCCAATCTCTTATAACTTCCTTGATGGCTTGAATAGCTAAGAGCTCCAATGTAGTCGGAACGGGTGGACTAAACGATGTATTCTGAGCATCTGTCTCCTCAAAATTATATGTTTTTGTATACCCCATCCTAAGAGCTTATATATAGCATTTACCATAACATAAATTCAACTATGAAGCATATTATTAATCCTAGCATTCCTTAGTACTTTACTTCAATTTGTTACAAATATTACCCATTTAATCATGCTTTGGATCTAACAAACTTCAACTAATATCTTCATTCTGTGCCATTTAACTTTTTTTTTTTTTTGAAATAAACATTTAGCAGCATTAAAAAAACTAATAAAAACAATACAAACTACCCAATAGTAGCATCCGATTCCTCCTTTAATCACTACTAGAAAGTTAGATTCTTCGCACAACTTGTTAGGAGCTGTTTTAGAACCGCTTCTAAAAGTCTCTTTTAGCACCGGTTTTAACTGGTGCAAATAGCACCGATTTTAACCGGTACTTTTAACCGATGCAAATCCTCTTTTAACACCACTAAAGCCCTAATTCCATGTGCGTGAAAATAATTCTCCGCCAAAGCCCTAATTCTACGATCCTCCTGCGCGCGACTCAAGCAGAGCATTCGAGGTTCGCCTCCCGCCGATCCCTCTTCCTGCGCGTGACTCAAGCGGGGGTTCGTCTCCGATCCCTCTTCTCCCTCCTGTGCGCGACTCAAGTGGATCTCGGAGAGGATCAAACCCCGCATCCGCTCGCATTTCTCTCGGTATTCTCCTCACGCGACGACACATCCGGCTAGCTTCATTATGAGTCTCCTCTGCTTCTTCCTCTTCTTCTTCTTCTCATTCTAATCAACATACCCCAGACAAGCATTTGAAGTATTTTTTTAGGGGAATTTGGAAAGTTAAGCATAGATGATTCTACATTTGTTATTTGTTTTTTAGGGGACAAACCGCAAAAGAAGGATAAACCTTATTCAAACTAATATCATCCCAAATAAAAGAGCTAAACATAGCAAAGTTAGCACATAATTTTGCTAACTTATTAAATTCCCCATCTATACAATTAAAAATGACATTATTGAAATTCTTGATATAAGAAAAATCTTCCAACTCCTGGCCATCTCTCTTAACTGCATTCTGAAGAAACCTGATGATGTTATAGTTATCACCTTCAATAATAATACCTTTATAACTAAACATCCAATCTCTTATTAAACATCCAATCTCTTATAACTTCCTTGATGGCTTGAATAGCTAAGAGCTCCAATCGAGAGACATTCCAATGAACAAAAGCTTGTCCAAATGCCAGCAGAAATCTTCCCTTGTGATATCGAAAAACACCACCGATTCCTGCTCTGTAAGAAGGTAATAAGGATGCATCTACATTGACTTTGATCCAATCAGGTGGAGGAGGATACCAACGATTATCCAACAACGTAGGCTGATTAACATCCCAGTTACCCGAGTTACATAAATAAGAAAAAGATGAATTAGCAGCATAGCTGACAGAATTGGCAATTACCAATGGTCTTCCCTCAACGCCTCCATGAACCATCTCATTCCTCGCCTTCCATGAGCAGAAAACAATATTATAAAAAAAATTAACCATCCAAAAATTTTGTGAACTCAGCCACCTGTAACATTCATTAAAAGAACAGAAAGACGGTATTTGAAATCCCCATCTGTTTAAATGATGTACAACTTCCTTCAAGTTCCTGCATTTGATTACCACATGTTCCACATCTTCTACTTCGTCATAATTCCTAGGACAAGTGTTGTTACTTTGTAATCTCCTATATGACAAGAATTGATTGGTAAGAATAACACTTTGGAAAATTCTCCACCAAAAACTCTCTACCCAAGGGATAGTTCTACCCTTTTTTATCCAATCATAGTTTTAAAAAGAAGTTAGATCTTGCTCCTCCGATTTTCTATCAACCATAGTAGCTATAAACTTCCCTGATAAATTGTGAATGAACTCCATCCTATCTTCAAATTGATCCAACGAAATCTGGATCTTACAAATGAGATCTACAAGCACTTTTTTGAAGAGTTTATTCAATTCATTTACATCCCAGCTAGCTCCCATCAAAGATGAAACTATCCACAGTCAATAAATTTATTACCTTGTGGGGACACAAAGGTAGGCCATCTATTTATACATTTATCCATAATCCAAGTATCTTCATATGTAGCAATAGATTCCCCATTTTCAATGCTCCATATAACAATTTGTTTAAGAAATCTCCAAACATCTGAAATCAATTTCCAAGCAATCAAACCTTCCTTCTTCTTTCCAGCTGCTTCATACAGAGAGCAATATTTCAAATATAAGATCATGTGCAACAAAGAATTTTTATTATGTATATAATTCCATGCAAGCTTAGCCCTTAGAGCTCAAACTTTGTTTGAGCAAGAGAGTAGACCACACCCAACACAATTCAATGGTTTGCACATCAAATCCCACTTAACATAATAGAGCCCAGCTTCTCCACCCCTTTTGTTCCAAATGAAGCTTCTACAAAGCTTATCAATCTCTTCTAATACACCTTTAGGTACCAATGATAAAGTAGAATGAAAATTAGGACAAGAGAGCAAATCTGATTTAACTAGAGTAATCCTTCCAGCTAAAGAGATGAGTTTACCTCCTCAAATGTTCAACATCCTTAAGACTTAATCAATAATGAATTGAAAATCTATCCTTACTATCTTCCTCAAAGCAACTTTACTACTAAATAATGGAATTCTTTGACCGATTTGAAACCCATGATACTTGAAATGGCTCTTCTTCTTTTTCTTCTTACTAATTTCCAAACAAGATACATGAATTACTATTATTTATCTTTAGTCCTGTCCAACCACAAATCATCATTAATTTTCCATTAATTTCTTTCGCCAACTTCAACCTTTTTTGTTTTTTTTTTTAACAAACAACAATCTATTAATAAAGAAAACCCAACAATTACAACATAAGAAAGAAGGGGAAAAAAATAAAGAGAAAATTACAATTTAAAAAGCAGTCTCAATTAGCGGTCGAGGCTTCCAGCGTAACTGAAACCACGCTAGGACTGTCCAATAAGGTGGAGAAAGCGACCAACTACGAACCAGCCCGAAAAAAACCACACCGAAGGTTGCCACCAACAAAGCAGCAGGGACGCGAGCCCCACCCAAATCCCAAAAAACTAGCATATCGCTCAACATAAAAGTACAGAAAACTCGAAATAAGAGTAAGGGATAAGCAATAGAACACGAAAACACTATCGCCTATGCCAACCTCTTCCATGAAATCTTCCCCGAGAGCCAACATTGAAAGTGGGTCTAGCACGAACAAGAGTGAAATCATTACCAGGGTCCGAACCACCACAAAAATCCAGAGAAGCCAGACCACCATCTGAAAATTCGGATTTAGGTTCACCTTTTGAAGAGCTATCCAACCAATTAATATGGTTCCTAATATCCAAACCAGAACTATCACTCAAGGTAATGCCCATATTACTCTTATCGACCAAACTAACAGGGACATGAATTAAATTATTGGCAACCATAATGCATTCATGAGTCTCAGCCTCAGCCAGAACAGGAACCTCAACAAGAATTTCTGCAGTGTTAACCGGCAAAATAATATTACTAGTAGACGGTAAACTAGGTGGAAAAAAGAGTAAAGCATTTGGTGATAAGCCGTTTGTAACAACTCCAGTTATAACACTACATTGTTCCAGCCTTCCAACTCCCTCCCTAGCATCCACCGTACCAGACACAGACCCAATTAAAGCATCCTGTGCTAAAACCATAATAGGATCAACAATAGTAGGAGTAGTAACAACACTTAAGGGGACATCAGACGAAACCAACTCAACAGTTTTAGTCCGACATTCATCCACAACCTGATCCGTTAAAGACAGATAAGCCTACCCAACAACAGAAGGATCTTTAATGCATTCCAAAATTACTTAGAAAACTTCATTGGAAACATGAAATAATCTAAAGCTTTTCCATAAGTACATCATCCCAATGAGATAAAAGCTAGTTCTATATCAATTTTGAAAGAGACTAGACCTTTAGCTGATTTAGAATACCTTAATTTATGAAAAACTTCCTGGGCCACATGAACATGATCAAACATCGACCTTCCTTTCAAAAAGGCCACTTGTTCTTCAGAGACCAATTTAGGAATAATAACTGGCATTATATTCAAAAGCACCTTTGCCTCCACTTTATAAACAATATTGTTCAGACTAATAGATCTAAAATTGGAAGGAAACAAAGGATTGCTCAACTTAGGGATCAATACAATAAGTGTCTCTTTCCAATCCTTACATATCTCCCCCGAGCAAAAGAAATGAATGATTGCATTCTAGAAATCTTTCTAAATGATAGGCTAATAGGATTTAATAAAAGAATATGAAATACCATCATTTCGAGGATAAATGTTCCCAATAACCTCCTTGATCACGATCTCCACTTCTTCTAATGAGAATTCTTTGCTTAACATATAAATATCACCTTCATCCAAAAATTTGAATGGGGATGGCCAACCACTCAAAGAGAAACTTCTTTCTCTCCACGTCTCCTTAAAGAAACAGAACAAGACCTCTTCCATTTAACTTTCATTAGTAGAGGAGATATATATTACTTGAATAAGCACATGTAAATAACAAACTAAATTTCTTAATCATGATATTTTTTGGATATATCCGAAAAAAGTAACTAACCATAAAAATAATATGCTTTTAAGAATATTAAGCTAACATTTTCTTCACTTTAAAAAATTTAAATCTATCATACATCTAATTAGCTTATCATTAGTAATCCTCACCTCGTGGAATGACTTAATATAAGATTAAACCTCTATTATAAATCATTAATATCACCCCAGGGTAATTATACCCCTCAATTTTTCATTGCATTTCACATAACTTTCAACTGAAGGTTGTGTTTAGTTTCAACATATAACATAAAATTTAACAAACAATCCTAACATAAATCATTTAATAGATTTTGTTAATGCTTGGCTGTTCCAAAGTAACAACACACTATATGACCTAAATACAACAAAAAGTGTCTTATTTTGTGCCTCTTTTCCATTTTGCAAATTTTTGTGAATCCCTTTTGATTTTTATACATTTGTACATTTTTTAAGAGTAATCTTAATCTTTCCAAAATCAATAATAAAAAATTTCAAATTTTTCTAAGTGCATCAATATTTATTGATAAGTGAAATACAAAATAAGAAAATATCACAATTATAATAATAATATTAAATATTAATGTTGTCTAATAAGAGACATGGAATTGACATTCTTAGTTTTATCAAGTTATAAGAAAATTTTAAATTTAGAAAAATTAGATTTTCTAATGAATTCAAATTTGAGTTGCAGTTTAAGTTATATCACTTGTAGGATAAAAAAGGTTTAGGGATTTTCATATAGGCTAACACACATTTCAAAATCAGATTCAAACAAAATAAGATAACTTGTATTGATATCATTATAATAGATATTACTAACTAAGGAATGTTATCAATATCACATAAAACTCAAAATACAAAAACATCAAATGAAACAAGCACATAACTAAAACAAAATACATCATAATGTAAGACATCACAAACTACTATATCTCAAACACATCAACTAAAGAAAAACATAATCAAGTACATGAATCACTCTGATGGACCCTAATTTGGAGGAGGAGGTACAGTACTGAAGAAGTTAAGATAACTGCTTAATAAGCACGTTGGAACTAATATCATTCATCTACGCTCTCATATACCCCATGTCCTGATTGTACTGAACATCCTGCTGCTCTAAGCGAGTTTAATTTGATCAAATCTTTGATCAAAATGAGACTCTAAGCGATCAAATCTCCGAACCAAATTCTGATAATTGCGAACAAGAGAGGACACTTTAGGCATATGCTCCTTAAATATAATTTTTCTAATCACTTCATTAATTTCACTCGAATCAAAATCAGTAGTAGGGATCATGGTATGGGCTCTAATTCCCTCAGTCCTTAAGTTCAAAAAGATTCCTAGGTCACCTTTGGTGATTTCAACTTTCTTCTTAAAAACAAAGGACTTGATTACAGAATGGTTGGAGTTGAAGGACATGTTTGCTAGGAAATAATAAAAAGTCTCTTTGTTGTAGAGATTTACTAGTGTGAGAATGAGACCAAATTGAGTTGAAGCAAACAAGTTCATTACCTGAAAGGTCAGTTGATCCCGAATAAGAACTCTAGACGGGGTGATCTTTGCGGAGACAAATCTAGGAAAAGATTCTTCATTGGCTTTGGATAGAAAATTATTAGAAGAAATTCTGTGTGGGCCCTTGGTGAGAACCTTTTGTCGCTTTCTTGAACTTGCCATGGATAAGATCTAAAGGTAGAAGGGGTTCTGAAAGGGATGTGTGAGTGTACTGTTGAGTTCAAAGCCGGTCAATTTAATGAAATACAATTGTTCATACTGACAAAATTACGTTCGTCCCGTACAAAATTTAGTTCGTCCTGTATGAAAAAAAATTTCATTTGGACGAACGAATGAGTCCAAAATGAAATGACTTTTCGTAATCACATAACTTATGAAGCGACCTTTCTTACAGACTTTTGATCAACCGATCGTACAGACGAAACGGTGTTCGTCCCGGACGATCAGAAATTTATGATCAATTTAATGGCAGTTGAAACTGTCCCCCACATGGATTAGCCAAGCACTCGTCCGGACGAACCAAAGGTTCGTACGTACGAATATATTATTAAAAAACTTCTTATCCATTTTAACTGTCATTCAATCATCCCGTTGTTTCAAAATTTTGTCCGGACAATCGTGACGATCGTACAGATGAAATGAAAAATAAAAAATAGAAAAACTGTACGCAAACGGTTCAAATCCGACAGTTAACACACTACACACTTCGTCCCGTATAAAAATATTTTCGTCCTGGACAAATGTCACCTAATTTTTCAAAACATGCACTCAATGAAAACTAAAACTTAAACACAACAAAAACACAATGGAAAAATGAAAACACAAACTCAAGGATACACACAAAAAAATACTAATAAGAAACACACATCAATATTATAGAAGAAATATTTTTTATTAAGCATTCAAATCAATTATTCCAAGTCTTGTTCTTAATGCACTAAAAGTATCAATGACTAAAGGTTTTGTAAAAATGTCTACAAGTAAAAACATGAGTTAGTTCAATTTCTCCTTTGGATACATGATCCCTTATGAAATGATGTCTGATTTCTATTTGTTTGGTTCTTGAATGTTGAATAGATTTTTAAAAATACAAATAACACTAGTGTTATCACAATAAATTGGAATAGTGCCTATAGTTAATCATAAATCAATCAACTGTTATTTCAACCAAAGTACTTGTGCCACACAACTTCCTAATGCAATGTATTCAGCTTCAGCAGTAGATAGAGCTACTGAATTTTATTTTCTACTGGACCAAGAGACTAAAGAATTTCTAATAAACTGACATGTTCCAGAAGTGATCTTTATATCCCATACAACACGCAAAGTCAAAATCTGAATAACCAATTATTTCAAAAGAAGAGCTAAACTTAGGATACCAAGTTGCTAAGTTCTGAGTTCCTAACATATATCTTAAAATCCTTTTTACTGATGCCAAATATGATTCTTTTAGATTTGATTAAAATCTAGCACACAAACAAACACTAAACGTGATATCGGGCCAACTAACTATCAAGTAAAGCAAATATCCAATAATCCATCTCAATTTCTTTTGATCAATAGATTTTCCCTTAGGGTCCTTATCCAATTGAACTAAGAAACTCATAGGTATACTAACAGGTTTAGCATTATCTATTTCATACTTTTTGAGGATGTCCTTAACATACTTTGACTGACTAAGAAATATACCCTCCTCAATTTGCCTAATGCTAAAGCCTAGAAAGTAACATAAATCTTCCATTAAACTCATTTCAAATTCACTACTCATTATTTTAGAAAAATCATCACAAAGATTTTTAATTGAAGACCCAAAGATGATATCATCAACATAAATTAATATAATGAGTATATCCTTTCCAACTTTCTTTAAAAAGAGAGTTGTATCAACACTTCCTTTTTCAAATAATCTTTCAAGTAGGAAGGTGCTCAATCTCTCATACCAAGCCCTAGTTGTCTGTTTCAATCCATATAATATCTTTTTTAATTTGAAAATATGATTTGGGTATTTAGAATTTTTAAAACCTGGAGGTTGTTCTACAAAAACATCCTCTTGAATTACCCCATTTAAAAAGTTAATTTTTTTACATCCATTTAGTACAGTTTAAATCCTCTAAAATAAGAAAAGGCTAACAAAATCCTAATTGCTTTAAATCTAGCTACAGGGGCAAAAGTCTATTCAAAATTAATCCCTTCAATATGATTATACCCCTTAGTAACTAATCAAGCCTTATTTATAATGACTACTTCTGAGTCATTCATTTTATTTTTGAATACCCACTTAGTTCCAACTACACTTTGATCCTTTGATCTTGTAGTTAATTCTCAAACTTTATTTATTACAAATTGATTTAACTCTTCGTGCATAGTCAAAATCTAAAACTCATCTGAAAGTCTTGATCAATATTTGTGGGTTCTATTGTTGAAATGAAGGCTTAATGATTGACTTCTTTGTTTAATCCACGCCTAGTCCTTATACCCTCACTAGGTTCACCAATTATTAATTCCTTTGGGTGGTTTTTAGAAATCTCAACTCTCTAGGCAAAGGGTTTTCTATATCAAAATTTTCTTCCAAAAATTCTTCCAAATTTATTTTATCAATATTTTGGGATTTAATATCAATCTCATCTTCTACAATATTTGGCTCTTCCAAAATTCCAGATTCATCAAATACAACATGTCTGGTCTCCTCAATTATCAAAGTTCTTCTGTTGAATACTCTATAAGATTTTTCAATACTTGAGTATCCTACAAAAATTCCTTCATCTGATTTTGGATCAAATTTTCCTAAGGCAGATTTTCCATTGTTATGAATAAACACCTTGCAACCAAAAATATGTGAATATAACAAATTAGGTGTTATTCCTTTTAGCAACTCATAGGGTGTTTTATTTAATTTAGATCTCACATTCACCATATTCAAAACATAACATGCAGTACTAACCGCCCAACCTAAAAATATTTAGGAAGTGAGTATTCTGCCAATATGGCTCGAGCGGTTTGTGTTAATGTTATATTTTTTCTTTCAACTATCCCATTCTGCTTAGGAGTTCTAGGTGCATAAAAGTTGTGATCAATTCCTTTCTTCTTACAAAAATTCTTAAATCTTTCATTATCAAATTCTCCTATTTGATCACTTTGTATAGTCATAATTTCACATCCTAGCTTTCGTTGAATCCAAGTAAAAAAATTTCTAAATTTATCAAATGATTCACTTTTATGAAATAGAAATATAACCCATATGAATCTAGAGTAATCATCACAATCCCAAATCCGTATACATTCCCTCTTAGACTTACACTTCCAACTAGTCCAAAAAGATCCATATGCAAAATCTCCGATCGTTTACTAGTTCTAAGATCTTTATTGGAGTGAAAAGAAGACTTAACCTATTTTTGTAATTGACATGCATTACAAAGATGGTCCTTAGTAAAGTCTTGTTTTGGTATACCTCTCACTAAGTTCTTTTGGGTAATCCTCCTAAGATTTTTCATGATTGAGTGACAAAGTCTCCTATGCCAAAGTCATGATTCATTAGAAATAGTTTTTAAACAAAAAGTAGTAGAAGTTTAAATGCAATTGAAATCTAGCATATACATATTGTTTACCCTTATACCATTCAAAACATCATTTCCATTTATGCTTAATATGCAGCTTGTAGGAAAATTTTTTACACAATACCCTTTGTTATATAGCTGGCTTATACTTAATAAATTAAGCTTTAAGCCTTCTACTAATAACACATTTTTAATGTAAAAATTCTTAAGATTTTCAATCATACCTGACCCAACCACGTTCCTTGTGGTGTTATCTCCAAGTGTAACCTTGCCTCCACTCCTGCCTTTCAATGATATAAATTATATAGTAACTCCAGTCATATGCTTTGAACATTCTTTGTCCAGGTACCATATGCTCTCACGAGGTCTTGTGTGAGAGCGACCCTGCAAGATTATCAAATGTTAGACCTGGGAACCCAAACAAGTTTGGGTTCTCCTTTTGGCAATTTATAAAAAGATGCATGTATGATATGTCTAGGTTTATGTATCTTAGGTTTCAAACCAAATAAGTTTTCTTCTTTAAAGTACTGGTGTGAGCTATGTGTCCAATCAATCCATAATTGTTACATTTGACTTTTGGAAAAAGATTCCTAAGTATTATACTATTTATTTGTCTATTTATGGATTGCATAAATTTAGGATACAAAATAGGATTAGTGAAATCTTTAAGTTTAGGGGGTATCATATTATCCTCGAGAGATTTTATCATTAATTTATAAAATGAATTCATATCTTATAAAATTTGATTTGTATACATGATTCTATAAATTTTGCTCTCAAATTCATCCTTAAAATTTTAAATTCTTTTTTAAGTTCTGCATAGGATGATTTCAAAATTTCATGATTTTTATTCAAGTCATCATACTCATCAAGTAATTTCATGTGGTTGTCATCAATTAAAGCATGATCTTTCCTAAGGATTTCATGTTCCTTTTGTAGTTCCTCAAATTCTAAGCTCAGACTAGTATGCATTTTCTTCATTTTCCTATACGCATCATTCATGTATTCAGAAACTTCAAAAAGTTCATCATAAGTTAAGTCACATACCTCTTCTTGATATGGTTGATCAAGATTATCGGCCATTAAGCACAAATTAGTGACTTCCTCTTCCTTTTCCATCTCTGACGAGTCCGAAGCTGAGTCCGCCCAGAAATCTCTTTGGAATTTCCTCATAATTGGTTTCTCCTCTACTTTCTCCTTGTCAGGAGTGGCTTTGAGTTTTGGGTAGTCTGTCTTAATATGTCCAAGTTTCCTGCAATCATAGAAAATGACATCATTTGAAACCTTAACATTCCTATTAAATTTACCTCGATTCCATTACTGCGTCTCTTATGTTTCCTCTTCAGAAAGCTTCTGAATTGTCTAGTCATTAATGCGATGTCATCTTCATCCTCAATTTATGAGTGTTCACTCTCAGATTCTTCCACTTTAAGTGTTATATTCTTTTCCCTTCGTGGTTTACCTGCATCAATCTTTCTTTGGCTAACTCCTTGCTCGTAAGCAATTAGCGAACCAAGAAGATTATCAATGGAGTAAATGTTTAGATTTTTAGACTTTGTAATCGCAGTAATTTTAGCATCATAAGCCGTAGGCAAACAACGAAGAATCTTATTAACCATTGCAGTATTCGTTAGTTTCCTACCCAATGCATGTAAAGAGGTGACTATTTGTGTGAATCTTATGTACATATAAAAAATGGATTCATTTGGTTTCATGCAAAACAGTTCATAACCATGCAATAAGATATTAAGTCTAGATTGTTTAACCTCATTAGTCCCCTAATAAGTTATACAAAGTCTATCCCATATGTCCTTTCCACTCTTGCAAGTAGAAACCCACATGTAATATTTTGATTTAAGTGCACAAAAGAAACTATTCAAGCATTTGGCATTTAGTTGTGCTAAGTCACGTTCTTCTACTGTCCAGTCCATAAAAGGTGTTTCAACTCTAACTCCGTCAATGCTAAGTCATGTTCTTCTACTGTCCAGTCCATAAAAAGTGTTTCAACTCTAACTCTGTCAACTAGTCTAGTTGGTTTTGTATACCCTTCCTAAACTAAGATACACATATGGTAATCAAGTGACTGTAAAAATGTAGACATGCGTGTTTTTTAAAAATCAAAAGGAATAGAGGTCTAGTTATAGAGTAACCCTCAGGTGTATTTCGGTTTCCAAATGTAGCCATCTACGTTAATTAAAAATTAGTATAAACTTATAATTTTAAAATAAAGCTCTGATACCACTTGTTGAAACTTATTCAATATGAATTAGTTAACTTTAGTGAATTTTAAAGAAAGAGATTTTTCAACCACATGTTAAAACAATAAAAATTAAAAGGCAGCGGAAAATAAAAAGACACAAGATTTATAGTGATTCGGTCAAACACGACCTACATCCACTCTCCGGAGGTACCCACTGAGTATTTCACTAATACCACTAGTGACTCTTATTTTGCACCCACAGCAAGGCGGAGAGGCCTTCACAAAACTTCCTTCCACCATTACCCAGTGTGGTAGAGAACCGTCATCCTTTTACACTCTTCCCAGTGTTGGCAGAGAATCGTCCATCCTTTCACACTCTCCCGGTGTAGGCAGAGAACCCTTTATCCTTTCACACTCTCCAAGTGTGAACAGAGGACCCATCGGCTGTTCACACTCTCCAAGTGTAGGCAGAGAACCCTACGTCTGTTCACACTCTCCAAATGTTGGCAGAGAATCAGATCTCCTTGATAGATCTTCTCATACGAAATCTAGAAGGAAAAGAGAAAAGAGTGAAGTAATAAAAAAACTATAAGTTGAGACTCTTACCTTTGAGTACCAAGTGAAACATTCAGGCTCTAGTAGTAAGAATTCTCCTTCAAACACTCTCTCACACTCTCTCCTTAACTCACCTTTCAGTAGGCACGAAGATCAGTAGGCAAAAAGATTAAGAGACAATTCTAATTGGACTTTATATAGAAAAGACAAAAAAATAGTCCAAAAATTGTTGATTTTTACGTCGTTACATTGTGGATTATCCTGTACGATCGTGGATCGCCCTAGACGAACTTACTTAAATCAGTTCCATACGAATCCAATGTATATTGGTACGAACTGACTTCGTACCCGATTATCATCCCGTACGAACTAAGTTTATCCGTTACGACAGTTATACCATGGGTCAGTTTGACAAACTGCAGGAAGTTATCAAAATTTAGAAATAATAAAACATTTTCATCCTGGGACAAATAAGAGTTCGTCTGGATGAAATTTTTACAGAGTGCATTTCATCCTGGCATGAACAGGATTTTGTCTGAACGAAAATTTTCTAGAGTGCATTTCATCCTGGGATGAATTAAAGTTTGTCTGGATGAAATTTTTATAGAGAGCAATTTGTCCTTGCACGAACATGATTTCATCTGAACGAAAATTTTCTAGAGGGCATTTCATCCTTGACGAATAGAAAAATTCGTCTGGACGATTAGGACTTAGAAAAATTTTCTTACTTCCTGTTTGTTCCATTGCTCTTCTGAGGGGATAACTGACTTGATCGTCCCGTACGAACATGGTTCGTCCCGTACGATCATTATGAATTTTAAAGATCTCCCCAAGTGTTTGTGTGCTAAGTTACTTAATTACAATCACTCCCTCTAAAACTCAATACAATGAAAACTACAAGCTTCAATTTTACAAATTATCTCATACTGACTTTTGATTTGAAGTCTTCATTAGTCTGGAGTTCAATTATCCTAAAATGTTAGTCCATACAAGAGCAAAAATATTTCTTCTAAAAAGTGTTAGGTGAAAACAAAACTTTAAAACAATAATATTTAGAATCATCAAAACTTTAAAACAAGAATATAAAACATGCAAATAGCAACTCTCTCAACAACTAGACCTTTAGCCGATTTAGAATACCTTAATTTATGAAAAACTTCCTAGGCCACATGAACATGATCAAACATCGACCTTCCTTTCAAAAAGGCCGCTTGTTCTTCAGAGACCGATTTAGGAATAATAACTGGCATTGTATTCAAAAGCACCTTTGCCTGCACTTTATAAACAGTATTGCACATACTAATATATCTAATATTGGAATGAGACAAAGGATTGCTCATCTTACGGATCAATACAATAAGTGTCTCTTTCCAATCCTTACATATCTCCCCCGAGCAAAAGAAATGAATGATTGCATTCTAGAAATCTTTTTAAATGATAGGCTAATAGGATTTAATAAAAGAATAGGAAATACCATCATTTCCAGGAGAAATGTTCCCAACAACCTCCTTGATCACGATCTCCACTTCTTCTAATGAGAATTCTTTACTTAACATATAAATATCACCATCATCCAAAAATTTGAATGGGGACGACCAACCACTCAAAGAGAAACTTCTATCTCTCCACTTCTCCTTAAAGAAACAGAACAAGACCTCTTCCATTTAACTTTCATTAGTAGAGGAGATATGTATTACTTGAATAAACACATGTAAATAACAAACTAAATTTCTTAATCATGATATATTTTTTGGATATATCCAAAAAAAGTAACTAACCATAAAAATAATATGCTTTTAAGAATATTAAGCTAACATTTTCTTCAATTTAAAAATATAAATCTATCATACATCTAATTAGCACATCATTAGTAATCTTCACATTGTAGAATGTCTTAATATATGATTAAACCTCTATTATAAATCATTCGTATCACCCCAGGGTAATTATACCCCTCAATTTTTCATTGCATTTCACATAACTTTCAACTAAAGGTTGTGTTTAGTTTCAACATATAGCATAAAATTTATCAAACAATCCTAACATAAATCATTTTATAGACTGTGTTAATGCTTGGCCGTTCCAAAGAAGCAATGCACTATATGACCTAAATACAACAAAAAGTGTAAAGGGGCCATTCCACTGACTCATGGGTGTAGTGTTAAATAAGCAAGGGTTCTCACATCATAGGTGGAAATGGGTGAAGAATCTAGTCCATGAAAATAAAATGAGGATAGAATATTGAATATATGTTTTCTTATAAGCAAAATAACAAAACTAATAAAAAGTATGATTCATATAAAGATAAATATTCTATGTATTTAGAAAACGTATTAGGTTTATAGAAAGGCTCAAGAGAATGATAATTTTGGATTTAATCTACAATATTTATGTAGCAATCATAATAGACATGGTGTACGTGTTATTATATAAAGAGATATTGAAGGCTACTATTATAAAAATTAATAGAATTAGAGATAGAACTATAACTTAAAAATTTTATTAACGCTAATATTACTAATATTATAAATGTGTATACTCATGTTTGTAAGATATATGTTAAAAATAAAACTTCTAAAATGACTTATAAGAAATTAACATAAACTATACCTCCTAAAGAAAAAGTTTTTATTCAAAGAGATTTAAATGGACTTGTTGGTAGAGAGGCAGATCATTTTAAAAGTATTCTTGATGGCTATGAGCTAGTTTAGAGAATCTATTGAAGCTGGTAGGACCATATTAATTTTTTCTCAAGCTTACAATTTTATAATTGGAAATATTTTATTTAAGTAATGAGAGAAGCGTCTCATCACTAATTATACAAATTTATATAGTTAAACTTCAAATGATTATTTTCTAATAAGAAAAATAAAATCATATAAATCACAATGATTGTAAGGTCATTCCTAGTGAAATTTTACGTGCTCAGTATCGTTTATTGGTTTTGGAGATAAAGATTAAGGGGTAAAAAAATAAAAATATGGTAAAATATTATCCTAGGAGTATATAAAGGTTTTTAAAGAATTCTAATAAAAATATTTTTATAGTAAGATTTAATTCTCAATATTTAAGTCGTTTAAAAGGAAGCAAATTTTATGATGGAAAAAATAACTAGTGATATTAAGATTATTTCAAAGAAATTGCTTGGAGCATTAAAAAAAAAATCCAATACTTAAATAGTCGGTGGTGGAATCAAAATATAAAAGAAAATATCAAAAATAAGTTTGTTTATAAAAATTAGTTTAAATTTAAAAGTCAAAAAATTGGGAAGATACATTAGGTTCCATAGGGAGTCCTGGTAAGGAATATGTGATATAAATAAATTAGCTTTTAGAGATTTATGTAATATATTAGCTCCAAAGGAGGGTAAAAAATTTAAGCATAAGTTTGCAAAGAAAAAAATATATGATAAAGATCTAGTTCATGTAAAGTCAATTAGAATGAAGATCAAAAAGTTCTTTTGCTAGAAGAGGATATTCAATTTAAGTGGATGAGATATTTTGATTAGTTTAGAAAGGTTGCTGAAGGAAAACTTCAGTTATGGAGGTTTACAATTGAGTCTAAAGCTTCTCATTTATTAGATCTAATAAACATATATGAAAGGTAATTTTAATAATAATATATATAGTAGGGGATTGTGACTTTGGGTAATCAAGGCATTAAAAAGAGTACACATTTAGATATCTTAGGTATATTATTTCGAGCAATGGTAAAATAGATGTGAATATATTAGCATAAGTCAAGTTGGATGGTTGAATTGAGGAAAGCTTTAAACTTTTTGATTGATAAAAAAGTACCCATTAAATCTAAACAAAAATTTTATTAGATGGTTGTGAGACCTGCAATGCTTTGAAACATAGAATATTATCCACTAAAATGTTGCAATCAAGGATCCATAGCTTGTGATTTCGATGATAACAAAAATTACTAATTGAAATTTTCATTCTTCTAGCATATATATGTTAAGATAGTTGCTATTTGAATTCTTTACATTTTTGCAACTTATGTAGTTTTGATGATTCCAAACATTATTATTCAAATGTGTAGTTATCTCCTAACAATTTTAGAAGATTTGTATTTGCTCTTGTGTGTACTAACATTTCAGGAAAACCAAACTCCAGACTACGAAGACTTCAAATCAAATTCAGAATGAGATACTTTGTAAAATTTGAAGTTTGCATTTCTTTGAAATTAAATTGAAAGGGAGTGATTGTAATTGAGTGAATAAAAACATACACACACATAAGGAGATCATA
>NW_021319945.1:1562213-1681537 GCF_001605985.2 Dendrobium catenatum | reverse complement strand
CATCTAGCGGGGTCGCATGGGGTCGCGGCAGCGGGGAGTGCAGGGGGTCGCGGCAGCGGAGCGTGCAGCGGGGTCGCGGGCTGTCACGCGAGGGTTAGGTTAAAACGGGTTAGCGGGTTGACCCGGCAACCTGTCGGGTCAACCCGAACCCGACCCATTTTTCAAACGGGTCGATTTCTGGAACCCGAACCCGACCCGTTTAGAAATCAGGTCAGGTCCAACCCGGAATTTTCGGGCCGGGTCCGGATCGGATTTTCGTGTCGTGTCAAATATTGACACCCCTAATGAAGGGAGTAGACCGTCCATTATACATTACCTCAACGATAAAATTCAAAATATTATAAAAAAATTGTAATATCAGCTATAAGCAAAACTCGAGAGTGTACTTGCCAGAATAATATATATCAGAATTAATGTAATAATTGTTCGAACAAATTTTACATAGATTATAATATATTAGAATTTAGAAAATTGAGAAAATAAATCTATCAAATGACAAGTGCTGCCCAACTGAATGAATTATTCTGTGCGGACACCGGACGGGGAGGACCGTCCGGTTTGTCTCTATAAACAATAAAATCACAGTGAACAGCACTTTTACTGTTCATGCTGTGCTTTTACTGTTCACAGATACAAAACAAAACAGTTCTTCTGGTCCAATGTCCGCAAAGAATAATATCTGAGTTAGCTTTTACTTTCTCGTTATTTTTTTTTATTTCATTGTAAACCACTTTCACAAATTGATACAGACACTCTGCTCCCAGATGCCGAATCATTCTTTGATAAGGACATCAGGCCTTGGAAAGTTTACCAGAGTCGGGGCCGACGATCTACGACCACTATCGCGCAGATTTATTTTTAAGTTATTTTTATGTATTATGATTTATTTATGTACTTTTCCATTTATGCCCTCACTTGAGGGATTAGTTATTTGTAAGCCCCGGGGGCAATGCTGTCTTTTGTTTTTTACTTCATGTATTGGACTATTTAAGGCCCTCCTCTTCTTTGGAGAGGGCTAATGATGAATAGAAAATTCTTGCGTATTGTTCTCTTGATGTGAGAGCTTTGAGAGTCTTGGAGAAATTCCTAGGAGAGAGAAAACGAATCACCCACCAATCTTGAAAGCATCCCGGTTAGCGGTTCTTCTTTCTAATCTTTCTCGTCTCTTTCTCCCCTCCCTTCCTATCCGTCTGTCTAGGTTCCCCACCCCATAAATGCTGGCCACCTTCAACCTCCTCTTATAGCCGTCGACCATCTCCACTAGCATCCCTCCCTTAACCGCCGGCCATAAGCCCCACAACACTAAGCCCCACAACACTCGCCGGCCCTACTCCCCTCCCCCTCCTCCTCCTCCTCCATTTCTTTACCAATCTCCTCTAGGGAAGAATTGAAAACTTACCTAATTTAGGTTGTCTTAAACTTGGAAAGATTGCAAATTTAAAATTCAAATTTATTTGAATTTAAATTCTTTTCAAAAATAAGATTAATCTAATTTGGACACTTTCCAAATCTGAAACAATTAAAGATCTTTCACTAATGCCCTTTCCTTAATTAATATCCAATGTTTGAAAATAGTCTTAAATCCATAATCAATTTTTCCCCATGCATGGTCGGCCCACCTATCTATTTAATTTAATCAATTAATTAGATACTTGCTTCTAATTCTCTTTCCTTAGTTAACAACCTAAGTTTGGAAAGGGATTTTCAAATTCCCCAATCAACCCCATGCATGGCCGGCCCATTCTCTCTCCCCAATTAAATCAATCCTTGTTAATTCCCTCCCCACGTTGCTCTCAGACTTCCCCTAAATTTCTGCTTAATGTCTCCTAGTCCACCAAGAGTATCTTGTCCATTGTATGTATAATCTCATCTGTCCTCCTATTGGTCTGCTTGTGTATAGTGTAAAGGTCTATGACCGATTTGTCTCATGGGATATATAGTGCAGTCGTACCCTTTGCATTCTGTTCCCCACGAGCAGAATCCTTTCGGAGACCCACATATTTATGGCGACTATGATGGGATAGAAGGGAGAAAGAAACCCAACACTCATTTAACCAACCCAAAACAGTTAGAGAGAGTAAGCAAAATAACTCAACAATCACTAGGGAAGTGAACAACCGCTCAGAAAGTCAACAACAACTCGGCTGGAGGTCAAGGGTGAGGAAGGACGAGGGATACTCAACAACCACCGGCACGTATTCCAAGGTGATACGAAGAGGATAGAAACACTCGATGATCACCCAGGACAGAATAGATGTCTAAGATGAAATTTCTAAAATGTTGGAGCATTAACCACTTATCGAAGAATAGCAACCAATGTGGAGCGGGGAGATGTGAAAATTCTAAAAAATTTTAGAGTTTTTCGACCTAAAACTATCAACAACTATTTCAATAGTCATTATATGTCTAAATCACAAACCGGATTCGCTATAACATAGATATTATTGTGTTTTAGCTTCACTAATTTTGATAGTTTTCTACACTAGAAAAATTTCTTAAAAAATTGGCGCTTGTCGTTACAAGTGAGAATTTTAAAACTGTTAAGTGTATGTTTTCCAGTTCGAATTCACCAGTGTTTTGGACATTAAATCTTAGTTAATATATTTATGAATATTTTTATATAATTTTCATATTCATGAATTTGAAGATATAAAAAAATTTAAATGAATTTAACCTTAAAAAACTTAAATAATTAAAATAATAAAATTTTATTTAAAAAATCCTTTTCCACTTTACTAAAGCCATTTTCACCTTTTACATTTTCCCCATTTCGTAAAATAGAAAGCTGGGAGAAGGAAAATATGGAAAAAAGAGTGGAGAAAGAGATCAGGAGGCAGACAAAGAAAATAAGGTTTAGAGGTCATAGCGCCATTTTTGTCCATCGATCCAATTGGGAAACTTTTTTGTCTTAAAATAAGTCACATTATCAATTCCCAAAAAATAAGCAATTTTTATAAAATTTTTCAATTAGATTTTGTTTCCGTTAGTAAAAAATTGAAATAACTTTGCACTAGTAAAACTTTCATAGTGTAACTTTTTATATGTTATAGATATTAAGATTATGAATTTTTTGAAAATTTTATTACAGTAGGTTTTGAAATTTGTGAGGTTTTTATTGAATAAAAAATTATCTAGACTCTAAAAATAGTGTTTTAGTATAATAAAAATCTTAAAATATTATTTTATATAATCCCTCGTAATTTAATCATTTTTAAAAATATGTATTTTTTTTCTAGTGGGATTTTTGTGGTCTACCGTTATAGAAAACTATGCAATTCTGACACAAGTTCAATTATGCTTTAATTGCAATTCTAGCACATGCTTCAAACTCTCCCTCTATTTGGAAGATAACCAATTTGACTCCATGTAAATCACCAAGTTTTGTACCTCGTAGTCTATAACCAGCCACAACTTGGCATTGAGGGCTTCATATTCAGTAGTATTGTTCATTACAGGGAACTTTAGACGGAGCCCGTACTCCAGAGTAACTTAAGATGATTAATAAAATTTCAGCTCAAATGCCAAAACTTTTAGAAGCTCCATCAACATATAGTGTCCAGCATATAAGAAAAAGAGAAGAAGCTGTTGGCTCACAAAAAATAGGGATGGTGCACTCAACAATAAAATATGTAAGTACTTGAGACTTAATCTCGGGTCTAAGCCACCGACCACTTGATTAATCTAACAGATGCTTCTAATTTTTTAAGGATATTTTTAAAAGAAGATTTATATATACTCTAATTGTATGAGCCTAAAAGTTTGGACGTAATTTTTTGACCGAATAGAATAATGTCAATGTTGTTTTGTCTGTTAATGAAGCATCCCTCTATTTCGTACATGATCTTACAAAAACCTAATAAATGGGACGCTCTATAACATTTTCTTCTCAAACTGAGGCCAAACTTATAGCATATGAAGAGATAGCTAGATACGACTATACCTTTTCTCACTTTATTGGTTTTAAAAGTAGCAACAACGATGCCAACTATTTTTAAAGCTATTCAAAAGCCTCTTGACACTCAGCAGTCCATTAAAACCCTGAGCAATGAGCACCTCTCGATATCTTGAAGAAAGGCATATATTTATCCCCTGAGCGTGCTAAACAATAAGATAGTGTCACAATCCTTCCATTCAGTCTTTGAACTTCCATAATATTTCTCGAGTGAATCATATCTCTTAGTGCCTTAATCTTTTCAAAATTGTCTTTAATCTCTCGTTGGGCTACCATGAATCCCATGAATTTTTTTGACTCTTCAAAATCTTATGTAATTTTATTCTAAATTTTATTATGATAATTAGGATAAAATTTATAGTTTTGTAATATGAAATTATTAGAGGATGATATTTTCACCTCCCGATGTGATATATCATTCATGATGATGAGTTTAGCTACAAAACTAAAAATCTAAAATATATATTCAAATTATCCCAAAGAAAATATAAATGCAATGGATTTTCACACCTGCCCACAAAAGATGCAAATAGGAATTTATGTAATTTTTATTTTCAGATGTAATTTTAGATAGAAAAGTCATGTATGTGTGTGGGTATGTCAGAAGGTAGGAGGCCAAGTAGGTGCAGATCAATTAAAGTCCCATACACTATTTCATTTTTGCTTAGATTTAAGTTTTTAAGTTGTATTTATGGTAAAGCTCAGCTACCCCTTTTTTAATTTTTTTGGGGTGTATTGTAGAAGCCAACTATATTTTGGGCTTTAATTTAATATTGGTGGTTGATTATTAGTTTTTTTATATTGCTTGTGCATTAGAAATGCATGCTTTTTATGTTTTATAAACAGTTTTGCTTTGGGGTGGCTCAAATGGAGTCTTTGTATTAGGCTCTTAGGCTGTTAAATTTTCTACAAATCGAAAAAATATTTCTAAGATAAAAATAAACATATGATTCAAAATCAACCAATCTTTTCAAAACTAAATGCATGTCACTCTTAGGTCAATTTTTTTAAGAAAAACGGAATTATTATTTCAAACCAAGTCCACCTCATAGTGTCTACTAGCTAGTTTTGATTGTCCTACCCATGCATACATAACATAAGTCAACCATAAATATTTTATTTTCAACACATAGAGGAATAGTTAATTTTGCATAACCTAATATAATTCATGGTCTGGCTTGATGCCCATTTCCCTTTTGTGCCTCCCACCACTCTAGCATTCGCATAAGATCAAATTTTATAGATTTGATATGCTAAGTGGAGTATAGCTGGTGCCCCTTTCCAAAAAGGGTGGTAAATCCAGGACGGGTTGCCTAGATCCCTAGTGGGTAGGGGTGTCAATTTCTGACACGACCTGAAAACCCGACCCGAACCCGACCCGAAAAATTCAGGTTTGGGTCAACCCGTTTGTTAAACGGGTCGGGTCCGGTTTCGGATTTTTGACCCGTTTAGAAAAATGGGTCAGGTTCGGGTTGACCCGACAACCCGCAGGTTGACCCGTTTAACCCGGATCAGCCTGACCTAACCCAGTTTCCGACCCTATCTAGCACTGGAGCATCGCCCCACCTCCTCCACGCACGCTGGCGACTGGTCTCGCACGATCGCACTCGAGGTCAAGGCGTCACGCACTCACGCCGTAACCCACGCCACGCGCTCGTCGCGCTGGCCTGATGGCCTCAGACCTCGCCGACTCGCCACGCGCAGCAGCGCTAGTCCGCGACAGCCACGTAACAGTTCAACACGGGTCGGGTAAGGTCAACCCGGGAACCCGCGTGGGTCAGGTCCGGGTTGAAAAACCAGACCCGTTTGTAAGAACGGGTCGGGTTCGAGTTGACTCGTTTATGGTCGGGTCAAGTCAGGTTAGACCCGAACCCGACACGTTGACCCGAATTGACACCCCTACTAGTGGGTTTTAGGTTATAAGCCCCATTGGTGTCTTGCATTAGTTAGGTCGATGGGCATTAGTATTAGGAATAACATGCATCCATGTAGATTTAGGATCCAAGGCTGGCGATATGGGTATATCGTTGCATACCTTATTGTTGGATAGGTTCTCCATCCTACGGAGGTTATAAATCCTATATATCCATATTACACTAATGGCTTCGCTTCCATCTTTCTCTCATATATATTTGGTATGAAATGATTCCTCTCATGATTTATCCTCTTTTGACTAGCTGAGTGACTGTATGATCCTTGCAAGTTGAATATGTAGATTGAGCCTAATTTTATTTGGAGTAGGAGAGGCTAGATATTTCACAATGCATCAAATCTAGAAGAGAATAATATAATATCTCTAATCGAGAGTATTCTTGGGTCAATGCCTAAAATGTAATTAACCACGAGGCTTACACTCGTGGGAAACCAATAGTCACATTAAATAAACCCCATTTGAGTTGATGTATCGGATGGGGGCAATATCGTGACTATCGAGTTATATATATTATTATCCATTGAGATGTATAGGTGGAAGCTAATATTCTCCACAGGTAATCGTATGTATAACTCAATTTGTTATTCCAATGGATTGCTTATATAGAGTGTAAAGATTTGTGATCGTTTTGTCCTACAGAATGGTGTGATCACATACGTTGCATTCTAGCCCTTCGAGCAGCATCTTTTCAAAGACCCACACCCATCATCATTACCAAATGTGCACCTCCACAAGAAATGCCAATCATATCATCTCGCACTACCCTCAACATTCGCAACATCCTACCAATGGGGCTTGTCTTTGCATCCCCCAACCACCCCCCCCCAAAAGTGCTCCTCCCGCTCAAATTTTTATTGCTCATTTCTAACTAAATACATTCACTCAAATTTGTCCTCTTAACTCTAGAGCTATGTGAATTTTCACAGTTAACAACATATCAGCTTAGTCTTTCTCAAAATTGGTGGAGAGGTTAGGTGATCATAAAAATATTCATTAATGGCTAGCATATGTTGGTCAACAATTGTTAGGGAACATCAAAAAGCAAGCGGTGGTGGACAATTAATATAATTGTTCTCTTGACAAGATATGAGATTGAATGACAGATAATATAAACCTTGGTGCCTAACAAACATTTGTCGTTGGCATGTGTCAGACAATTTTTGACATGGGGTATTAGAAATTGTGTCAATATTGAGCATCAAACATGATCAGCATATTTATGCTCATAATAAAATAGAGATTGAGCATTAGAAAAAATTTGTTCGGCATCTCTGACCAACAATCATTAAATGTCAGACAAACTTAAAAAAAATAATAGTTATTGAATTTCATGCTCAGAAGAAGACCGTGGGCAAATCGGATCCTTTTCCATTCCATGTTCTCTGATGCTTGTCCTTCTTCCTCCATTATTAATGATCAGGAAGCTTGTCCATGCCTTCTTCTCTATTATTACTAATCAGGAAGCTTCCTCATGTATTCATGCACAATGCAATACTTACACGTCGCTATATATGTTCATGTGGTTCCATCATAGTCTTTCAGGAGTTCTAGGCCAAATGGAGCACTGCAGCCCCATTGTCCTGTTTCTACTCATTAAACTTTTTCTATTACTACTACTCCTTCAAAGTAGTAATTCTCAGCTTCTCCCCATAGTGAATGAAGTACTTGAAAACAATGGCACACAAGTATACATTATTGACGTGGAGAGACATGAGCAGCAAGAGCTCCTCACCGATGGTGACCTCGAGAGCTTTCACCGCTCATTATTACTGATGATTACCACATATAATTTCTTGATCAGGAACCTTCCTCATGTATTCAGGCACAATGCTATACTTACACATCACTATATATGTTTATGTGGTTACATCGTAGTCTTTCACGGGTTCTATGACAAATGGAGCACTGCAGTCCCATTGTCATGTTTCTACTCATTAAACTTCTTCTATTACTACTACTTCAAAGTAGTAATTCTCAGCTTCTCCCCATAGTCAATGAAGTACTTGAAAACCATGGTACACAAGTCTACATTGTCGATGTGGAGAGACATGCATGAGCAGCACGAGCTACTCGACGATGGTGACCTTGAGAGCTTTCATCGCTCATTCCTACCAAACTCCACTCTCGATTCCGGCGAGCCACGACTGGTATACTCTTATCGTCATGTCCTCAGCGGCTTCGCCGCCCGCCTCACTCTGGGAGAGTTGGAGACCATCAAGTCTAAACCCGGCTTTCTCTATGCGCAATGTGACCGCAGCTATCAGCTTGCAACAACCTATACACCAAAGTATGGTACTTTTTATTCCGTTGATTATTGTCCTGTAAAATTTGAAAGTGAGATATTAGGAGTATTTTGGGAATAATTAGAAGTAAAATAGAGAACAATTATTGTTATTATTTTTTCAATAAAAAGCTTAAATTTATGAGAAATATCAACATCATATTCCTTTTTTATAAAAATTATGAAAGATGAACTAGGCTTTTGTAGAAATTAGGTATAATTTTATTTTACATTCAGTATATTTTCTAGACAATATAAGTGGGATGACATTTAATACTCATATGTGCTTTAATAGATATCTCAGCTTAACCACATATAACGCATGGGGATCCACTATGATGGGGCAAGGCCTTATCATTGGTGTACTCGATATCGGGATAAATCCTAGACATCCTTCATTCAATGACACTAACATGCCACCTAAGCCATCTCCTACAAAATGGAAAGGTAGCTGTTATGCAGGTTTCCCATGCAATAATAAGATCATCGGAGCAAAGGCATTTAATGGAGGGTCACACTCTTCCCCTGAAGACACGGATGGACATGGAACTCATGTGGCAGGCATCATAGCTAGCAACTTTGTCAAGGATGCAAATGTTCTCGGAATGGCAAAGGGTGACCCAGCATCTGGCATGGCACCTATGGCTCATCTCTCCATTTACAAAGTTTGCTTTCCAAAAGTTGGGTGTGTCGAGGCTAACACATATGCTGCTGTGGATCATGCGATAAAAGATGGGGTGGACATTATCTCGATGTCTATTACTGGCTTCCATAATGATACGTTTTATCAAGATTCAATTTCTAGGGCTTCTATAACATCCATACAACATGGAATCATTCCTGTCTCTATAGCCGGAAATGATGATCCTGAGACAGGGACACTCAATCATAGTGCACCATGGGTGTTAACTGTTGGAGCATCAACCACTGATCGAATAATAGCTTCCACTGTGGAGCTGGGAGATGGTAGAACGTTCCTTGGAGAGTCGGCGTACCAACCAAATCATTGGAATTCTACTAAGAAGTGGGGGCTTGAATATCTCGGCACGAATGGTGACGTTAAGGCCAGTTATTGTCTGCCCAGTGAATTGGCTAAATTTAACTTAACAGGTAATCAATAATGTTGTCATGAAATCAAAATTATGATCCATACTATCTATTATTATTGAATTAATATATACATGTTATATAATATTTGGTAATTAAATAATCCATTAATTTGTTAATTAATATGAGCTAACACATGTATATTGAATCGCAGGTAAAATTGTAATATGCCAGATTGGCATAACTACGGATGAGAAGAGAGGAAAGGCGGCATACCTAGCTGGCGCGGAGGGGATGATCATAATAAACAAGCCTTCCCAAGGACACACCACTTATTCTCCTGCTCACGTTCTTCCAGCATCAAATATAGACCATCCAGCAAGATTAGAAATTTTAGACTACTTCTATAACAATCAACCCAATGCATTTGCCAGCATACACTTCAATGGCCCCCAATTCGGATTCACTCCCTGCCCCGCTGTCACATCCTTCTCCTCCCGCGGGCCAAGCCGCATGAACGGTGGAATCATCAAACCCGACGTGCTCGCCCCTGGAGTCAACATTTTGGCTGCCTGGCCAAAAGATGTTGGCCCTAACCCAAATCCATTGGCAACCCACACCTTCAACTTTGACAGTGGAACCTCCATGGCCGCACCACACGTAGCCGGGATTGTGGCATTGGTGAGGAGCAAGCACCTTGAGTGGACCCCAGCGGAGATCCTATCAGCGATCGTAGCAACCTCGAATGACTCATGGACGGATGTCGGCGATCTCATTGCTGACGATAACTCATACATAACTGCAGAGATATATGCCACCGGAGCTGGTCATGTGAACCCGATCAGGGCGATGGACCCAGGCCTTGGTTTTGGGCTCACCTTAAATGACTATATTTGATATCTGTGTGTCCTTGGGTATAATGACCAGGAGGTTACAATTACAATCGGAAAACAAACAAGTTGCAATGGGGTTAAGTATCTAACCGCGTCAGAACTTAATTACCCGTCAATCGCGATCACTTTGACTAGGTCAACGAGTAGTCAAATAGTGAACAGGACAGTGAAGAATGTGGGGGACGTGAGAGAGGACTACTCAGCTAAGATTACCGAGCCCGTCGGGGTAGAAATTTATCTCTCAACTTATAAGCTTCAATTTAAGAGGTTGAATCAGGAGGTGAGCTGCAGCGTCAACTTTGCCTTGAATGGTGCTTATCCGAGCCAAGGGAGTGACATGATAAGAAGAGGGAAAATTGTATGGGATTCAGGGAAGCATGTGGTGACCACACCGATTGCTGTTAGTTTCACATAATTTATCGGTTCTTGCATAATGCTAAATATAATAAATGTTAGAGTGTAATCAACAAATGTTCCTAACAAATATATATACATAGATCGAACTACAAAATGTCTATTTGTTGATATTTTAATTTATTAATTGGCCTCAGCAAATATGCTTACTGTCTCTCTAATATTTATCTACTGTCGGGTCTGATATGATATTGATAATACTTTTCTTTGGAGATGGTCATTATCTTTCTGAAAATTTCTCATGTGATTAATGAACAAATCCTGCACTCGAGCTTCGAGCAACTAAAATAAATCAATTAATAAATGGTCCATAAATATAATTTAAATTCCGCATCATAAATATAATTTAAATTTCTCAATCTTTTATTATCTGCATCATTGGTGCTAATATTATTTTATTATTTTTTTTTCAAAAAAAAAAAAAACAAAACAAAACAAAATAATTAAAAAGCCATCTCAAATGAAGCATAAATTAACTCACTTTAAGGTTTTATTAAGCTCTACATGACTTAAAATACAAAGTATTTATATATTTTTTATAATTTTTTTAATTTATAGAATACAACATTCACCAATCAGAACCACAATCAATTTTTAGGGCTATTAAAATAAACTCATAAGGGCTTCTATGTTGACTATAATATTAAAGCTTATTAAAATAAATTTATATTTTGTTAGAGATGTTCTTATTGGGGCGACTATTTGGCTCAACTATATCATTTTATAAATGAAATTATAAAATTAAAAAAAAATTAAGTTAATGAGAATATCTTAAATTTTTTTTTAATTGTATATTTTTTTACGGCCATCATCGCACTGTTAAATCTAATTATAAAAAAAAAAATTGATAAATAAAAATAATAATAATCAAATAAAAATATGATAAAAAACTAAAAAGTCAGTAGAAATTTGCTCCATCATATCTAGTTAATAATTAATTAATACTTGTGCTTAACAAATAAAAAAATTATCTTTGCTTGATTGAGAGAGAGAGAGAGCTTCTCTTGCTTATTCCTAAGAACTTTTAATGAAGCTATCTTGTTCATTTAATTTATCATTAAATAATTTATTAGTAAAATTCGAATTTTTTTCCTTATATATATATATATATATATATATATATATATATATAATATTTTAACTTTTTTAAATTATTCTTATATACTATTATTATTTTATTTTGTATATTAAAAAAACTTCGAAATTTTAAAAAGTTTAATTTAAAATTAAGGAATTAAGCTTAACAATCGAGTTAAGTTTGAGCTTTCTAAACAAGATTGAGCAATCGAATCTCATTGAGCTCCAGCCTAAAATTTTTTTAACAAGATGAGTTGGAGCTCAGTAAATAAACTTGAGTAAAGCTTGAACTCAGTTAGAATTAAAGGAGCTCATCTCAATTAAGTAGATACTTGATTTGACATTTACACCCCTAGATCCATGTATAGTCCTTGTAATGTTTCTATGCATTAAAGAACTAGCCCATCATATAATGCTCAATACAGGTAGGAGAAAGAGAGTGAGGAAATGTACAGAGATGAAAGGCTGTAAAATTTTACTATGCATTTTCAATGTAAAAGGTTTCCTGTATATACAACCTTCATTACAGTAGCTTTAGGAGTATATATAAGGGTGTATGCGCTGTGGTGCTTTACACATGTAGGACAGTGATTGGAACAATTATTACGTCCTCTAACCTGACGTAGAGCTACGTTCGGCCGCCAATAACATATCGCCACGTGCTCTTACTCTTTACCACGCGGCTCGATGACTTGACCCGTAGCGGAACCCACGAATGCTATGTTCGCGATTTTCTCGGTATTGCTCGGTAATTGCTCGGTATTTGCTAGGTATTGCTTTGCTCAGAATCTCAGATCGGTTCTGTTTTTTATTCCTTCTCCGGCGATGGCGACTGCATCTTCCTACTGGTGTTACCGCTGCAGTCTCTTTGTGAGGGTCTGGCCGTAGGACGCGATCGTCTGTCCTGACTGCGATGGTGGCTTCTAGAGGAGCTTGACAATTCGCCGAGCGTCGCGCGCCGGTATCTTCTTGGCTGCCGTGGGGATTTCCCAGAAAGCCAGCCTGAGCCCATCAGAATGCGTCGCCACAGGCGCAATGGAACCGGAGACCGCTCGCCTTTCAACCCTGTCATCGTTCTCCGCGGTCCTTCCGACAGCGACGGTGACCGTGATTTGCTCGGTATTGCTAGGGATTTGCTCGGTATTGCTGGGTATTGCAAGAAAAAACTAGGTACAACTCGGTATTTGCTCGGTATTGCTAGGTATTTGAAATATATCCAAAAGGTGATGGGATGTTGTTCGGCTCGTCAAGGATTTTAAAAAACGCACGTGCGAGAACCCAAAAAACAGCGGGTCGGGTCGGCGTCTTTTCTTCATGCTACATGGCGCTAAAATATTGGTGGCCGAACGTAGAGGAGCGTACGTTCACCGGACCGAATAAAAGTTCCAGTGATTGAGCGTGTTGGTTATCATCTAACGGTTCAAGGTTGAGATGTGTCAGAATGCTGCTCCACTTGTTCGTTGTGGTCAAGCTGCTGCTCAACACATGTGGAGGACGCTTTTACGCCCTTGTAAACTGATGGTAAGTTGCAAACAGTAAGTTTGGAGCGAAGAAGGTGAAACCTTGGTGTGGATAAGGGCTTTAGTGCTAACAGGTATGATGCTGATTTCTTGTGACTAAATGTGATCGCGTATGAAGTGGAAGTCGACTTCGATATGTTTGGTCCTCTCATGGAAGTCAAGGTTGTTTGCCAGTGCAATTACAGAGGTGTTGTCACAGTGGATGGTAGTTGGTTGAATCTGGGGTATGTTGAAGTCAGCTAGGAGGCGACGGAGCCATATAATGTTAGTTGTTGCAGTAGCTAGCGCACGGTACTCGGCCTCTGTGAAGGATCTAGCAACTGTCTGTTGTTTCTTGACCGTCCAGGAGAAAATGGTGTAGCGGCATTACATAATTGATTAGCAGGGATGTTCTTTCCTCGGCATTACATACTGTAAAAAAGTTCTTTCCTCAGCATTATATAATGCTCAATACAGGTACATTTGGAAAGAACAACATCCAAAGGTGGAGCGGCGAGTAGAGGTGTCATTGGCCCAGTCAGCATCCGAGTAGCATGTGAGCTGTAGAGATGAGCAGAAGATTGGAATGTCCATGTGGAGAGTACCTTTGAGACATCGAAGTAGTCGTTTGAGCATATAGAAGTGTGGAGGAGTTGGATTATGCATATGTTGGCATAGGCTGTTGACAACGAAGGAAAGGTCAGGTCGAGTTATGGTAAGATATTAGAGAGTCGGCAAGATGGTGGTAGATGTTAGGGTCGAAATTGAGAGAGTCGGTTGGGATGGTTGTGGGAGGTTTTGTGAATGATGCATTGTATAGGGAATTGCAGTTGGACATTGCAGCTTGGTGGAGGATGGATTCGGCATAGGATGACTAGGAGAGGTGAAGTTGATGTGAAACATACAGAAATTGCAGGAATTTAATAAAAAGTTGCAAAACTTTGCAATTATAACTTAATGTTTCACTAAATTAGATTTCAGGATTTCGTAGTTATTGTTTTGCTTTGGCAGGCGGTTAAAAAATAGATTAGCATGGCAATTAAAATAACAACAAAATTATAATAAAACTAAATGTGCACATAACAAAAATTCACCAGCTAACAATTAGAAAAGTCAACTTCAATTTCCCTCACTCTTCACTCTTGAGGACGGTTGGCGGAAGAATAATCTAAGCAATATTAATAATGCCACCAAAGTACAGTAAATGCTTATAGTATCGTACAATGGAAAGTAATTTCAAAGAGGAAGAAGCAAGAGGATGTTAGAGGATTTGCCACTGAACAGGAAGTAGTTGCTCATCAATGGTGGTCATCAAGGAGAAGATGATCCGATCAAGGTAGCCTTCGACAGATTGGTCGATCTCCAATTTGATGTTAAAGAAGGGAGACCGAAGAATATCTACTCGTCCTTGAAGATCATACATGAATCCATGATCGTGCTCGGGATTAGCCATTCATGAATACGGAGGCCAGTGGAGATTGGGTGTCTTCTTCCTTTGAAGGTGAAACAAGCATGAGTGGGGAGCGTAGATGAGTAGGGAGAGCTTTGGGGTGGTCGGCCAAAACTAGGAAAAGGCTATATTAATTTCATATTTCTGAAATCAATCTTGAGTGATTGATTAGAGGGATTGATTGTTGAAAACACAAAGGAAAAGAGGGGAGAGAGGTGGCTAATTATTACCTTAATTGGAATTCTTAATGAGGAAGGAAATAATTAGGGAAAGGGAGAGAGAGAGAGGGGGCTGGCCAAGAGAAGGAGAAGGGGGGTGTCCACATTCAATGAATGTGTCTAGGTGCAATGAATGTTGAAATTAGAATTAATTCCAAATTTATTCAGATTTGAGGTGATTGGGGAGAATTCCTAAAATAGGTTTTCTTAATTTGGGAAAGGTTTTAAAATTCAAATTACTTTGAATTCAAATTAGAATACTTTCCAAATCAATAGCGTGCTAATTTAGGAAACTAATGAATGTAGAGGAACATGGGGGCCGACGGCTAGGGCTTTAGGAGAGAGGGCTTAGGACCGGCGGTTAGGGGTGGAGGAGGAGGGGAAGGATGCTTGGCCGGCGGCTTCTGGGTGGAATTTGGCAGGCGGGTGGTGGGGATTAGGCCAGCGGTTGGGTGGAGGGGAATGATGGATGTCGGCTTGAAGGTGGTGGGGGGGATTTATTGGACGGCGGTTGGAAGGTCTTTGGGAAGGGAGGCCGGCGGCTAGGAGGAATGAGCTTGGTGGAGATGGCGGACCACAAACCCGGACTCTTCCTGCAGTTGGTGGGTATTGCTTTTGCCCTTACCTAGGGACTTCTCCTCTCTCTAGAACTCACCATGTTCATGAGAACAAGAATGCTGAATTTTTTTCATTAATCAGTCATCATCCAATACAATAGTAAAGCCCCTCATATATAGGCCTTAAAATAAAAAAAAAATACAAAGCTCAAATGCCCTCGGGGCTACAACATAAACTAATCCTTCCCGGGGGGGGTACAATGATAAACCAGAACATAAATATAAATAAAATACATAAATACATCATAAATAGAGACTCTGAATCATAGCTGTCAATCTACGATTCCTCTGATGATAGACGCATCGAAATCTCATGTTGATCCTCATCAGAAGTTGATTGTGATGATGTGAGATATGAATGCCAAGAAAGTTGTTGGGGGATCCGATATGTTTAATAAAGAAGTGGTGGCTTAGAGAGGAGATTATGTAGAGTAGAGTAGAAGAGCGATTGACTGATAGGAGAATGTCGTCGACGTAGATGAGAAGATAGTCTTGAATTGTGTTTTGGTGGAAGATAAAGAGAGAGGGATCGGCTTTAGTATTTTGGAACCCAATGGATAGAAGGTGTTTGGAGGTGGTGTGAAACCACTGGCGAGGAGCTTGTTTGAGGCCATATAAGGATTTTTTAAGAAGGCAAACATGGTGGGGATGATGTTGGTATTTGAATCCGTGAGGTTGGTTTCATATGAATAGTTTCATGATGGATCCGTGGAGAAAGGCATTAGTGACATCAAGTTGGTGGATATGTTAGTTGTTGGTGAATGAGATGGTGAGAAAGACACAGATGGAAGGTAATTTAGCTACGGGTATAAATGTTTTGGTGTAGTTGAGGCCATATTCTTGCTGGTGACCTTGGACCACAAGCCTAACTTTGTGGAGGGCAATGGACCTATCAGCATGGAATTGAGTTTTGTAGGTCCAACAACATCCTAATATTGGTCGGTTGGATGGAGGGGGCATTAGAGTCCATGTGCCCTATTTTGTAATGCTAGGATTTCGGTGGACATGGCAGAGCGCCAGTGGGGGTGTTTGGAGGCTTCACCATATGTTGTAGGATCGGCTAGGGTGGTTGAGACGTGGTGGTGGAGATTGAGTATTTAACGAGGTTTAAGTGATCTTGTCTTAAAGTGGGTCAGCATTGGATGAGTTTGGTGAGTGGGTTGCTAGGCACAGAGTATGTGAGGCGGAGGAGATTGGTGGGCCAATGTTGAAGAGGAGGTATCAGGCAAGGGTTGAGATGTCAGTGATGTAGGAGGGGCAGTTGTGTTTGCTACTTGATGTATGGGGAAAGTTTGAAGGGATGTTGGAAGTAGTAGATGGGGATTTGACTGGGTAGATGTGTTTGGGGAATGTAATGTGGGTATGACGGTGGAGTAAGGGAAGGTAGATTCGTCAAAGGTAACATGGCGGGAAATGTAAATGTGACTAAAGGTAGGTTCGAGGCCTTCGTAGCCTTTGTAGGAGGAAGCATAGCCGATGAATACAAATGGTGGGGATGTGATGGAGAGTTTTTTATGGGCCCATTGTTTAAAATTGCGCAATATGAGGCTCACTTTGAGACCCGCCTCAACGCAGCTCTAGCGAAAAACACCTCGAGGCTTACACCTCTAGCTTTTTTATGAGGCTTGCGCCTCAACTTGGCTGAGGCCCGCCTTCAGGCACGCCTCGCCTCGCTAGCGTGAGGCTTACGCCTCACCCTCTTTGTATATTTTTTGTATTAAAACTAACATAAATCACGCCTTCATACACATTCGAGCGCAACAACTTTCTCTTGATTGCCTCTACCTCCATCCCGTGGCTTTCGCCGTAGCCACCACTATCATAGTCGTCACCGACAAACACTTGAAAGTTGCACACAACCACTCTAAAAATTTTGGAGCATTAATCTCATATTATTGTTGATGAAAATATTTCTAAAAGAAGAATATAATTTATATAAATTAAAAAGAAGCATATTAGGAGGCATTCAACTCTACTAAATGAGGTAGCAGATAGACCAATTTGTTATGCAACAACTCGGATAAAGACAACCTCAGTGATGACAGTGTAGATAATTCCTAAGTTGTTGCCAACTATTTCAGCTTTTTTTAAGATATAAATGTAAATGAGTAGAGAATTAATAAAAAAAAAAATTTGGAGTTGAACTTGATGTTATATGATACTTTTATGCAATTTTTATATTCAATATTGTTTTACTTTTATAATATTTGAATTTAAATTATATTTCATGCGATTTATTACTTGTCACTTTAAATCTTGTGTAATTTTTTGTTTCATTTGTATTTCAATTTGTTAATTCATAATTCAGTAGAAAGTTAATATATCATCATTTAACATATTATTTAGGAATTATATAAAAAATCAATCTTGACATTTATTATCACATTACGCAATTTTTTTTATTTTGAGGCTTACGCCACAAAACGCCTTGAGGCTTACGCCTCGCCTCATGAACAAAAAACGCCTCAATACCCAACTGCGCAATTTTAAACATTGGATGGATCGTTGATGGCAAAAGGGGAAAGCAAGTGCAACCAAAGAAACGTAAGTGATCATGTTGGTAAGCACTTGTAGAGGAGTTTATGGGGTGATTTGTTGGAGGTATTGGAAGAGGACATGATATTAATTAGATATACAAGTGTTAGGAGTGTATCGAGCCAGAGAGGATATAGAAGGTTAGTTGTGTGTAGTAACGTTCTGGTGGTTTCAGCTATATGGTGATGCTTTCGTCCTGCCAATCCATTTTGTTCTGGAGTGTATGGGCGGCTAATTTGGTGTGATATGCCATAAAGTTGTTGGTAGGATTGAAGAGTATGAATTACAAATTTTGTTCCACCATCACTACGGAGGTGTTTAATTTTGAGTGAGAATTATTTTTCAACAATTGTGTGAAATTTGATGAATATAGATGGAACATCGGATTTGTACATAAGAGGAAAATCCAAGAAAAATGTGAACAATCATCCACAAATAATATGTAATATTTGAATCATTGAGCGAACACAATTAGGGAGGGACCTCATACATCGGTGTGGATTAGTTCTAAGGGTTTGTAGTTGTGATTAATGGACTTAGGAATGATAGTTTATGATCTTTTGAGGCCTTACAAGCTAAACAAGAAAACTTGGAAATAGGCATAGCTAAATTTCTATTTTGTTTTGATATTGTAGAGATAACTTGGTGGCGTGGATGACTGAGCCGGTGATACCAGTGAAGAGATAGAGAGGTTGCTACCGTGAGAGCATGTTTGCTACGATTGGTGAGAGAGGATGAGGGAATGGAGTAGAGTCCTTCACAACATGGTCCCAAGAGAAGAGTGGAGTTGGTCTTCGGGTCCTTAATGTGGAAGCCAGAGGAATCAAACAAAATGGATAAGCAATTGTCCTTGGTTAGAGTAGAAACTGAGAGAAGATTGTAAGATAATTGAGGGAGATGAAAAATATTGTGGAGTAAGAGCTTACAAGTAGGTGTTAAAAGGATATCAGGGCCGACGTGGGCTATGGGAATTGATCGACCGTCTCTGATAGTAACATTGTTTGGGCCACAATATTCTTTCGGACGGGAGATGTTGTTAATGTGGTTGGTCCAGTGTGAGGATGCGCCAGAGTCCATTATCCAGTCGTTTGCAAGATGCTAGTTCGAGGCGACCAATGCGGTGGGTGAGGTAGGTGTGATATAATTAGTGTTGAGACGGTGTTCGCCATGTGTCCTCATTTGCAGCAAATTTGGAAGATGGTACCCAGTGCAAAGGGTAGAGTAGTGTTGATGGGCTGTCGGGAATTGGTTTGCTGGAAGGAGCGACCATGAGTGTTGAATGCGTTCAATCGACCGCATCCGCGTTCACGGCCTCTATTGGAGTATAGTGCATAGTGAGTATTTAGTGCAGCAGATGCATGGGCTGATTCGGTAGAGAGGTTGATTTATTCTCTTATGAGGAGGAAGTAAAGGTCCTCTAGACTGATTGGCATTAGTTTGGTTCCGATGGAGGTTTTGAAAACCTGGTACTACAGTGGAAGGTCGTTGAGTGTGTACAGCATAATGTCTTTATTGTCGATGATTGAGTCAGCAACGGCGATGTTGTCGACTAGAGTTTTGATGTTTGTGAGGTACTGAAGCATTGTGAGTTGACCAATTGAGATGTTGTGAAGCTCATTCTTCAATTGTATGACTCTAAAACAGTTGGTGGCTTGTAGGTGATGCTCCAACATGGTCCAGATGACTCCACATGTTTCTAAGTTGAGGAAATGGGAGAGAATGCTTGGTGAGAGAGTGGAACATATAGCAACTGCAAGATTTTGGTCGAGGAGTGCCCATCTGTTATAGGCTTGGTTCAGGCTGGAGATGCCATCGGAGTCAACAATGAGGCGAGTGGGCTAGGTTGCGGTGCGGTAGAGGAAGGTGACGTAGCTGTTGGTTCAGATGAGCTTCAAAATTCGTGATCTCCATGTAGGGTAGTTGTCATTGGAGAGTTGATTGGGTACAATGGTTTGGATGTTAAAGATGAAGAATTTCAAGGATGGAATAGTGAGGTTTTCTGAGAACCTATATGAGGAGAGTTCTTCGCTGTGGGTTGAATAAGCTGCTGCCATTTTGAGGAGGATCAGGGCAATTAGCCGAGCTGCTCTGATACCATGTAAACAGACACCTGATGTCTGATCTTAGCACAGGAAACTAAAGGACAAAGAGAGTTAGGAAATGTACAGAGATGAAAGGCTGTAAAGTTTTACTATGCATTTCAATGTAAAAGGTTTCCTGTATATACAACCTTCAGTACAGTAACTTTAGGATAAGTGTGAATGTGCTGTGGTGCTTTACACATGTAGGGGTAGGGCAGTGATTGAGTGGGTTGGTTATCATCTAACGGTTCAAGGTTGAGATGCGTCAGAATGCTGCTCCACTTGTTTGCTGTGGTCAGGCTGCTGCTCAACACATGTGGAGGACGCTTTTACATACAGAGCTCAACCGAGTGATGCAAAAGCTTTCACAAAGTAACCAAGAGGTAGATGTATACTTCAAACAATCATAAGTAAACCAATCCATCGAAAAATCATTTCTCAGATTGACAAAAATGTTTATTGAGATGCAAAAAGACAATACAGACTACTGTACTAACTCTTAGCAGTTTTTGTAACACCAAATAAGAAAATATTATTAAATCTCTCTTAAAATCCTACGAGTCTGAAGTGATCACAATAGCAAGAAATACCCTCTCAAGATCAAAGAAAGTCTAAGTTTTCAACTTGAGTTCGGGATCAAAAGGCGACAAACTGCCACGATGATTGAAGATCATGAAGTCCAAATTTGACGGTAATGAGACAACCCTGTATTTTGCAGAACAAAATTAAGCAATGCATTTGGATTTTATGTATATCCAGGTTAACTAAAAGAGAAGTTTTATGGTTTCCTCATCAATAGTCCCAACGATTCCCAAAACAAAACCAGCATTTTGCAATGAAATATTTGAGAATGATATAATACACTGCACAAAAAAAAAGTAAATTTATCTGATTACTTTCATCAAATTTAATAATCCAACCGGGACGGGTAAGTAATCTGCGGGTTTTGCTTTTGATGCGTCGCCTTTCCAAGTAACATGGTTAGAAAGCAACTTGCTCTGTAGCTTCTCAAATGAATCGAGATGTAAATTGGAAGTAGGATTAGCCCAAAGCATGAAGAAAACTGGTTTATGAGTTGTGCTTGCCCATGAAAATCTTAATTACAGGCTTTATAAGCTTGACCTAAATTTAGAAGAAGCAATTGTCCAATGTTACAGAAAGCTCGTTAATTTTCTGATTTCATTGTAAATCACTTTCACACATTGATGCAGAATATGCAAATTGGTTCACTCTGCTCCCAGATGCAGATTCATTCTTATTTGTGGATGTCATTTTTTTTTCCATATGTATTACTATTTTTTTAGTAGTTGAATTTCATGCAGTTCATTCTAATTTGGATGTAATTTAACTTAGCATAAGAAGCCTTGGGCTAGAAACTTCTTCAAGAATACTCTCGTTTCATTCTATTAATGAGGAACTTGTACGAAGAAATGACTTAAGTTGAAATACAAGTGCTTCGGCAAAGAATGCCATCGCACAATTTGTGCATGCAATGCACCATCTGTCATACACTCTACACTCTATAACAATTTAGCTTGTTGGATCTCTCTTACCCCTCGTTGTTTTCATAGCACGAACTACAAATCACATCTCTACAAACACTAACATGCAGCAAATGGAATGCACCAACAAATTATGACAATCCAGCAAGCCTCCCGCAGCCCACAATAATCTGCATTCATAACTCCATATTAAAGAATTCCATATTACATTATGCTTTAAACCAACCCTCACGACAAGTTTTATTTATTGGATTAAATAATTCCATCATAAAATTCTTTAATATTCGACTAAATAAATCTGCACATCATCTTCTGCATCCCACAAATTCACAGATGTCGTGCTAAAGGCCAATCCCACTAGTCTCCCACAATTTGACATAATTTACAACACAAAATGTTGATATGTAAAATTTACAACACAAAATGTTGATATGCAAAACACTAACATATGGCGTACATTAATAGGCACATGCAAATCCTTTTACCACATCCCACGCAAACCTGCAATTCATTTTGTTCGCTCACATCCTGCTATGAAATAAAAAATTTCAGTGCCACACATTCCTCTTATAAATCTTTGACTCCAAAATTTTGATTTAACAGACATTGCTCACAGTTTTTTCTTCAAAACTAAAGGTTTAGGTGATTTATTCCAAAATCTAGTTTGCACGGTGTGATTCATTATTCACCTATAAAAAGTATTCTGTATTTGACCCACCTACGAATCATTATTGGACAAAATATTCCACTTCAATCACGAGAACAATCACATCTTCAAATAAAGTGCAGAGGAGAAACAATGTGGGTAAAAGAGTGGCCCTCTCACTTGCAGTACTTGAGGCCATGCCATATTAGTTCAATTGTGCTCTACTTTCTGGTGTATATCTAAAGTTGAATAACATAGAATGCTTTATTTTCTTGAAGCTAAATTAAAATTTATATGATCTAATTTTTATTTGTTATTTGAACCCCCCCCCCCCAACCCAACCTAAGTGCTCTTCCGACTACTGATCATAATTTCATGAGTTTTTAAGCTTTTTCTTGAATTTCCGTCTGTCTTTATTAAAACTATTACAAATCAACCTAAATACGCAGACTTTAATCAAATTTAGTGAATTTTGCAGTCAAATTCTCTGAATAGAACGCTTTTTGCGTACAATTGCTTCACTTCAATAAATTTTAGCATGCAAGTTTTATTCATAAAATTGTGGTTAGCCAAATTTTTCATACATACACTTATCTTTCTTAAAGCATCATTCTCTAACATCCTTTTTACATCATGGCTCTTGAAAAAAAATAATTAAAAGAACTTGATGATTCATCACATCAAACTGAGTCTCTTAATAATAATGTTAACGGCCAAGAAATTAAAATCAACACGCATTATACACACTTTACTCACTTATAAACTAACTTAAACAATGCAATTAGAACATGATGCTACCAAAAAAACACTTCAATTCCATCATGAGCTAATTAAAAAAAATACCACTACAAGAAAATAATGAAATGGCAATTAGATTTTTACTGAACTTTACAGTCGATTTATATGATGTCAAAATTTTTCCTATATTAGTAACTGAAAAAAATACATGTGGTAAGTCCAATACAACAACAATGAGTCTTCATCCCATTCTATCGGGCCAGCAACATGAATCCTTTTTCTCCATTGTGTCTTATTAAGAATTAAATTCTCATTTAAATATAATAAAGAAATGTCATTTTTAATACTTCCTAACCAATTCTTTTCAAGTCTACCTCTACATCTACTCTCCTAATAGAGTCATCGGAAGGCTGCACATTTTATGTGTTCAAACCATCTAAGGTGACTCTCTCTAACCCTGTCTACCATTAGAGCTACTCCAACCTTTTCACATATATATTCGTTTCACATTCTATCTTTAAGTGTAAAGCCATTCATCTACCTGAGCATTCTCATCTCTACAACACTTAACTTAATTTTATGATTCTCTAAATGGTCAACATTCTACACCATAAAGCATTGCAGGTTTATAAAATTTTTCCTTAAGTTTGAGAGGTATTTTTGATGAGGTCATCGATCAACGGTTCAGACACGTGTATCGCCGGAAGCATCGCCGATCGATGGCCACGATTCAGAGCTTATATTTTTAGTTATTCATGCATTTTCAGTTTTCAGTATTCCTGTTTTACCCTTGTGTGTGAGTGAGTTATGTTGGGGCCCCGAGGGCGATTTAGTCATTTGTTATGCTTTTTATTTACTTGTATCTCATGACCTATATATAGGGGTCATGTATCATTGTATGAGGTTAATGAATTATTGAATGAAATCTATGTGTAATTCTACTTTTTCTTGCATGAGTGCTTGAGAGAGGAGAGAGCTCAAGAGGAGCAATCGGCAATACCCACCAATCGTTGGAATAGTCCGCGATTCGTGGTTGATTCGCATATTTCGTAGTTTTCCATTTTTCTTTGTTCTTCCCTACTAAGACTTTTCCCCACCTCAACTCAAAATCTCCCCAATTAGGTGCCGCCACCCTTGATCACACCACTGGCCACCCTTGAGCCCGCCGCCGGCCACCATCAGGGATCCGACCGGCCTCCTTCCGGCGTAGCCAACCCCCGGCCAAGCACTCCATTCGTTTGCCTCGAATTTGAAAGTTGAATTTCAAATTTCGAAAACTTTCCTAATTTGGAAAGCCAAATTTAGAAAGTTTTTATGGCGGAATTCAATACCTATTAAGTGAGATTGGAGTTACTAAACCTTTGCCACATCATCATCCCTAGTAATAATCCTCTCTCAAGAGAATTCAAATCCCTCCCTCATGCATGCCGTCGGCCCCATGGAGGATTCACCTCATTGAATGCAATCAATGCCTTGGCAATTTTGGGAACCTTAATTGGAATTCAAAATTTCCCTCCTCATACAATTAAAACTGAAATAAAATCAGTTTTAATTCACTCCCCTCCTCCTTTAGAAACCGCCGGCCCCCCTCCTTGATGGATCCTATTAATGGTGCATTAATCCTCATTAATCCTCTTTGCAAATTTGAAAATAATTTCAAATTGTTCCCTCCTAATTATTAGAATCTGAAATTAATTTCAGATTTTGATAAAATCACTTGCCACCTCACTAACCTAGCCCTCCTAATTTTCTCCACCCGCCTCCTTCCTCCTCTTGGCCGAGACTCTCCCTCTCCTTGGAGATCCCGCCGCCTACCCCTCCTCTCCTTGAAGAAATCTCCACGCCAAGCATGTATGGCGGATCCGGAGTTTGAGTGGGGTATAGTTTTCCAAGCCGACGGAAGCGTCGACGTCCTACGATCACCTTGCTTTGACGTCGGATTCGAAGACGAAACCACTGTGGAGGAATACTTGGATAGAGTCGTGCCAATCCTTGCAAGCATCTACGACCGGAAATTTGCAAAGCACACTTGGAGTCTTGAAAGTCCGGCATTCACGCCCTTCTCGTCATCGTCGACTCCTCCGTGGCTCAAGACTCTTGGCATCGCAACCTTCTTCATGGCATCGTTTGGTGTGCTGAAATTCTTCTCCCGCAAAGCCTAGTCTAGTTGAGTGAGTATTTCCCCAAGGTGAACTTCTCGTTATTAAATGACGGATTTTTGTACTAGCTTTTAGTGTTGCTTTTATTGTTGGTTGTCCGAAGGTTTTGGTTAATCTACATGCTTCTTCGCCTAAGCTAGTTGACAACTACGAAAGTTTAATGATTTTCTTGCTATCGCCATGAGTTATTAATTGTAATTTCTTTGCCAACTCAATTTTAATTTCCCACGCAGCTCCTTGCATTTAGTTTTACATCATATTTTTCTACCACACAATAGACCTGATGCATTCGTCCACTTCAACCATCCAACCTAAATTCTACTAATAATCTCCCCATCTATTTCACCATCGCTTTGAACAATGGACCCGAGATATCTAAAAAGTGCACTATTTTTTATGACTTGATCACCCAATATCTAAGACATATTGGTAACTCAAGCATGCTATTCTCAGTTTCTATATGTATGCCCCAAAGATATAGATCAAATTTAGTACAGTCAACAAAAAAGAAACCATAAAATGAATGGCATATCACACCAAAATCCATATGAGTAAATAGTTAAATGTTTTGCCCTAAGTTGACTTTCCATATCACCAAACACCATAGTCCATATTGGTATTAGAAATGCACTGCATAAGAGTATACAAGAATCCTTTAAAATGTAGGGAATAAAGATACAAATACCACATGTTTTGAGAGTCTTTTGCCATAAACTATTCTAACATTTTTAAAGATACCTAATTTCTAAGGCTACAAAATCAAATTATTTCTTTATAAAAAAATTAAAAGGGTTGGGGTAAAGGGTTTATCATATCTTTGTGCTGGTACCATTCTCTTCTAGTCTTCTGGCCAAAAAAGAAGTTCAAAAAAAAATTTGAATATCATCTTAGACATGCAAATTGTAAAATCTCATACCATGCATACATAGTGGTCATTTTTAAACCTCAACATAAAGAACTACAACTTTTTTTAATAATTTAAACAAACGCTTTTACTCTCAGCTATAATATATAATTCTTCATGGAATAATCCACATGTTCTACACATGTATGCCCTTTTTACAAAATCTTCCCTACCACAATCCTGCTTCGCATTTGTGAGTGACCACCTAAAGTGTATATGTTAGACCGGTCCACTAGAGGACCGGTCCAGCCTGTCCATAAGAGACCGGCTTGTGAAACAGAGGAGGCGGAGATCGGGCGATCCGAATGCCCAAGTGTAGAGATGTAGGAAAGTTTTTTGAGGGAATTGGGAGAGAAATTTGAATGTAGGGACTGTTTAGAGATTTCATTTTGAATTGTATGTATTAAATAGTTTGTTTTCCTAGGGTTAGAGCATCTTGAATTTGGCTGAAATTTGATATCTCTTAGATTTAGGTTTTCTTTGGGCTCTAGCGGTGTCTAGAAATTTGGGAGAGAGAGAGGTCTTCCTCTCAAATAAAAGATCAATTATATCTTGCTATTTTCTGTTTCCCTTTCATCAAATAATACAAATTATCTACTGTTTTCGTGGTTTTGTGCGGCTTTTTTGTGGAGAATTCTCGTTGTTTTCCGAAGATTGATAGGAAAAACTTGAGATCTACAAGTGTTTCCTATCAAATTGGTATCAGAGCGCTTTCTTGGATAGAAAAATAAGATATCTTGATTTTTTTTTTTGCAATTGGAGCCTAGATCCAATTAATGACAAAAAAGAAGATGGAGGCGTTGGAAGGTAAGATGGAGCAATTCAAAACCGACTTGGAGAAGTTCTCTACCTGGGAAGAAAGATTTTCATATATGGAAAACTGTTAGAAGGGTGGAGGAGATGTTAAGAAGACTCTAGGAGATGCAAACAAACACTTCACTGGTGGTTCTGATGGCTAACCTTAACCAAGAATTGATCGGGATTCCCTTGGCCGAATCAAAGGGAAAGGATATCGAACAAGAGGAGTTTGATGAGGGTAGTTTCTTTCATCAAGAGTCACCTCATGTGGCTCCGATAAGAAGTGGATCAGGGTTTCTGGATGAGGGGACAACAAAGATGAAATCTTTTGGTGGAAGCGGTAAGGTTGCCGACCACTATGAGAGACATTTTGGGCAAGGGGAGCCACTCATCGGAGGAGGAGGGGGTCAAGAGCCACCTCCTAGGGGTTCAATAAGGAGCGGAATAGGGTTAGCGGATGGGAGGACAACATGAAGGGCATTTCATGGTGAAGGTGGTGGGGTGGTCGACCACTATGGGAGGTCTTTTGGACAAGGGAAGTGGACGACCGAAGGAGGGAAACGGGCCAAACCATGGGGATCGGGTCATATGAGGCGAAGGGAAAGAAGGGGGATTCCCACCCTCGATACATGGGGGAAATATGGAGAGATCATGACAATCGCTACACTGGAGGAGGAAGAAGCTATTGGGGTGGTAGTGTTCCTAGGGTGAGGAAGTCGGGGATGCCGGTATTGGAAAGGGAGGATGCTTATGGGTGGGTGTACTGGGTGGAGATGTATCTCATGATGAATGGGGTGACGGAGGAGGAGAGACTGGTGACAGCGGCCCTATGTCTGGAAGGGAAAGCTTTAGCTTGGTTTCAATGGACGATAGTATGGCCACTAACAAAGAAAGATATCAATAACATCCCATCCTTCCATCTTGAGGACAAGGTGGATTTTTGGAAGGGGATTATTGTTAGACCAGTCCACTGGACCGATTCAGCCGGTCCATATGGGACCAGCTTGCGAAACAGAGGCTGGATCTCCGCCTCATGCGAAGATCAGGCGATCTGAATGCCCAAGTGGAGAGATTTAGGAAAGTTTTTTTAGGGATTTGGAAGGGAAATTTGAATGTATGGACTGTTTAGAGATTTCCTTTTGAATTGTATGCATTAAATAGTTTGTTTTCTTAGAGTTAGGGCATCTTGAATTTGGCTGAAATTTGAGATCTCTTAGATTTAGGTTTTCTTTGGGCTCTAGTGGCATCTAGAGATTTGGGAGAGATATATCCTCCTCTCAAATAGAGGATCAATTGTATCTTGCTATTTTATGTTTCCCTTTCATCAAATAATACAAATTATCTACGGTTTTCGTGGTTTTGTACGAACTTTTTGTGGAGAATTCTCATTGTTTTCCAAAGATAGATAGGAAAAACTTGAGATCTACAAGTGTTTTTTATCAGTATATCATAACCTTCATCAAATATCCACCAGAAAAGAACATCCATCACTCCATTAATCTAGTAGATGAACATCCATGCAACATTTTTCACTCAAAAAAGATGGCGCATCATAGAACTGCTTCATTCAATTTTGATTAAATCCATACACATAATCCTTTAAACCAACTCCAATTGAAGTATGGTAATTCGATTACTCAAACTCTCAAGCAACCGATTAAAAAAACAGAAACTAACACCTCCATATTCCATTCAAAAGTTAATATGCTAAAAAGTACCTACACAGCCATTAACTTGCTAACTTAACTAAAATATATATGTGCATCTATCATACTAAGCATGACTTCCTTACACAATTCAAATTCTATCAGGAAAACAAAACGTATGTAACTAATGCTGGAATCCTAAGTTTCCAGAAAGCATAGCTTAGCCACTTGAAAATACAATAAGAATTTCATGAGTAAATGACACTTCCCAAATACCCAAGCTCCATCCAGCCACCATAACTAAAAGAATTGCATATTGAGGGAACAAAGTTATCAAGTAAGACAAAGATGAACACAAAAAATTAATACATTGTCAAAACACCGCAAAAAACTTGGTATGGCAACAAGAGTTCATCATAATCATTATCATTATTGGTTTTATCTCATCCACTGATCGGATTCATGATCTAGTTGTGTGTTACATTAACTTCTAAATTAATTTTTCAATGGTCATTTTGTACAGCTTCTGCCCATGTTAACTTTCATCTATCTATTTTCTTTCCTAGTGTTTGTTATGTGTGGAATCTGATTGTGTTAATTAATGAAAATTCGTACAACGCCGCAACGCTGTGTACCGAAGCACCCAGGCATTGTGCTCTCGAACGTCCTAGCGATGAACGACATAGAGCAGAGCACCACAGCAGTCGAGATATGGCGCCGTAGCGGAGCAAGACGAGGCGGACTGGACAGTTTTCTTTCTCTTTTTTCTCAAGGGTTGTGTCCGTTGGTGGATATAGCTGGCTTTCTCTTGTATTGTTTCATAAGAGCAAGAGTGAAAACAATGCATGTGAGAAGAGAAGCAAGGAGAGAGCGAGAGAGAAGAAAGATCTGTATTTATTTCTCTCAATTTTCATAGTTGATTTATTGGTGTGGATAGTGGCTCCGTAGTTTTTTCCCTATTTTGGATTTTTCCATGTTAAATCCTGGTGTCTTGTATTTTCTGATGCTTTTACTTTCATGGTTGTTTCTTTGCGATGGTTTACTCTCATACCCAACAACTGGTATCAAAGTAATATTGTTCAGATCAAGTGGGATTAATGACGGACAAAGCAAGGTATAAAATTGAGAAGTTTAATGGTTTGAACTTTGCATTTTAGAGGATGCAAATTGAAGATTTGTTGTATCATAAGTTGTATTTACCATTGGAAGGAATCATCAAGAAATTGGTTTCTATGAGTATGAAGGAATGAGAGGTTCTTGACCGGACTGCACTAGGTTTGATACAACTTTCATTTTCCTCATCAGTTGCATTCAATATTGTAAATGCGAAAACTACAGTCGATCTTATGGTCGCACTGACTAAGGTGTATAAGAAGTCATCGGCCTCAAACAAAGTGTTCTTGATGAAGAAGTTATTCAATATGAAGATGTTGTACAACGCCCCAATGGAGGAACACCTAAATAACCTGAACACTGTGATGAATCAGTTATGATCAGTTGGCATCAATTTTGATGATGAAGTGAGGACATTACTGTTATTATCTTCATTGCCAGAAAGTCGGGATGGGCTTGTTACCGCTGTGAGTAATCCTTCGGGAAGTTCAAAGCTAAACTTTGAGGACATTGTGGGGTTAGTGCTTAATGAAGAGGTTCGCAGAAGGGCGAATGGTTAATCTTCAAATTATGCTTTAAATGTTGAAACAAGAGAAAGGGGTTTAGAGATAAATCCAAGTAAAGGAAGATTTAAATCCAAGAGAGGAAATTCTACTTCAAGTAGAGGGAAAGTTGTATGCTGGATCTATGGAAAGAATAGTTACTTGAAGGACTGTATAGTTCCAAAGAAGGGCAGTGGTAGGAATTAAGACAAAAATCATTCTGCAAATATATTTGCAAAAGAAGTTCAGTCATATTTTCTGATTTTATCTCTAGATAATTCTAAATCTTAGGTTATAGATTCAAGTGTTTCTTTTAATGCAAGTCCTAATAAGGAGGTATTTAAGAACTATACTCAATGTGATTTGGGTAAATTGTTTCTGGGAGACAACAAGCCCAGTAGCATTGTTGGACAGATAGAAGTTGATATCAGAATGTCGGATGGGTCAATTTTGAGACTCAAGAATGTTAGGCATGTTTATTATATAAAGAGGAGTTTAATTTCTTTAAGTCAACTTGCAAACTTAGGCCATGTGATATCATTCACAGGAGATTCGTAGAATGTGACAAAAAAGGCTATGGTTATTACTCGTAGAAGTATTGAAGGCACCCTATATGTTATCAATAGAAGATCAGATTCTATTAGAGTAGCAGATTCAGATGTTGATGGAGGACTTTGGCATCAAAGGCTTGATCATATGAGTAAGAAAGATATACATTCACTTCTTACTAGAGAAAATTTCATGGTTTAAAATCTATAGATTTAGATTTTTGTGAAGATTGTTTATATGGCAAGCAACATAGGGTGAGTTTTGTAAATACTGGTTCAAAGATCAAGTCAAAGAAGTTGGAGTTAGTGCATATTGATGTATGGGATCTTGCTCCAGTTACTTTTATAGGAGGATCTTTGTATTTTGTCATTTTTATTGATGATCACAATAGAAAAGTATGGGTGTACTTCTTAAAACACAAGTCAGATATGTTTGATATTTTTAAGTCGAATGTCATGGTTGAGCTTGAGACAAGTTTGAAACTCAAGTGTCGCAGATCAGATAATGGTGGCGAGTATTGTAATAAGAAGTTCAAAGAGTATTGTGCTTTGAATGTGATCATGCATGAGTTCACTGTTCTAAGAACACCACAGTAGAATGGTGTTGCATAGCGGATGAATAGAACTATCACTGAGCATGCCAGGAGCATGAGATTACATGCTGGTCTACTCAAGCAGTTCTGGGCAAAGGCAATAAATACTACAGCTTATTTGATCAATCGTGATCCTTCAGTTCCTCTGAATAAGAAGTTACCTGAGGAAACCTGGAGTGGAAAAAATGTTAGTTTATCTCACCTCAAAGTTTTTTGTTGTTCATCCTATATTCATATTGATGCAGGATTTAGGAGTTAGCTTGATCCAAAATCTATCAAATGTACATCCATCGGATATGGCTCAGATGAATTTGGCTACAAATTCTAGGGTTATCAGAATCAAAAGTTCATCAGGAGCAGCGATGTCAAATTCAATAAAAGGAAATATATAAGGATAGAAATGAAACTCCTAAAGATTATTCAAAATATATTGAGATAGAGAATGATGATGATCAAGAAGGAAAAATTGATGAAGCATAGAGAGTACCTCAAACTCCTGCTATTGAAATTAGGAGATCCACCATAATCTCAAGACCAATACAAAGATATTCTCCTACCTTTTACTATCTTTTTCTGGCAGATAATGGTGAACCAGAGTGCTATGAGGAAGTTATTCAAGTTGATGATTCAAAGAAGTGGGAGCTAAGTCATGGATGATAAGATGCATTCACTTGAGTTGAATCAAACTTAGGAGTTGACAGAGCTACCAGATTGAAAGATAATACTACAAAATAAGTGGGTTTACAGGCTAAAACAAGAGCTTGATGGTAGCAAGATCTATAAGACTAGACTTGTAATTAAAGGTTTTTAGCAGAAGGAAGGACTAGACTTCACTGAAATTTTCTCTCCAGTAATAAAGATGACTACAATCAAAGTTGTATAGCAGTGAAGAATTTACATCTAGAGCAGATGGGTGTACAAATAACATTTCTTCATGATGGCCTTGATGAAGAGTTGTACATGGTGCAATCTTAGGGATATGTGGTCATGAACAATAAAGAGTTGGTGTGTAGGCTTAGGAGAAGCTTATATGCACTAAAGCAAGCACTAAGATAATGAAACAGTAGATTTGACAAGTTTATGTCAAATAATGGGTATGCAAAGAGCCAAACATACCAGTATACCACTGTTATTTTTTCAAACATTTTGATAATTGTTATATTATTCTGCTTTTGTATGTGGATGCATGCTAGTTGCAAGGTCAGACATAGAGAAGAAAAAATGTCTAAATGAACAGTTATCAAAAGAGTTTGAAATGAAAGATCTAGGTCCAATGAAGAAAATTCTTAGTATGAGAATCAGTAGTGATAGAGATGCAAGTATACTAAAATTGTCTTAGGCTAATTATGTTGAAAGGGTGCTTCAGATATTCAACATGAGTGAGGCAAAGCCAATTTGCACTCCCTTAGGTAGCCACTTTTAGCTATCTAAGGAACAATCACCTAAATCTGAAGCAAAGGAAGAACTGCTGAAGAATAATATATATGCTTAAGCAATTGAAAGTTTGATTTATGCTATGATCTATATGAGATCTAATATAGCAGATACAGTAGGAGTTGTCAGCAGATTTATGAGTAACTCAGGCAAACTTCATTGGGAGGTGATTATGTCAATTATTAGGTACTTGAGAGGATCAGTTGACAAACCTTTTTATTTTGGTGGTGCAGGGATTAATCTATAGGGATATGTAGATTCTGATCTTGCTGAAGATCTAGATGGGAGGAGCATAACATGATATATCTTCATTTTGGAAAAGACTGCAGTGAGTTGGGTTTTCAAGTTATAGAAAATTGTTGCACTTTCAACCACATAAGCGCAGTATATACTATCATTGGAGCTACCAAGGAGATGATTTGGTTGCAAAATTTCTTGACAGAACTTGCCAAATGGAAAAGGAATGGGATGTTGCATAGTGACAACATGAGTGTTATTCATCTAGCCAAGAATCCTGCATTCCATGCCAAGACGAAGCACATCTAGCTTTAGTATCATTTCATCAGGTCGCTTCTAGAAGATGGTAAGTTATCTTTGAAAAAGATACACATAATCGAGAATCTTGCTGACATGCTAACGAAGATGGTGACAGTTAAAAAACTGAAGCTGTTTAGCTTCAATTGGTCTTCATGGAGGATGAAAGCAGGGGTGAGCCACACTACATGTACGATGATTGGTGTTACAGATCGGGAGAAAGATTAATTGCAATCAGTTTCAAGTGAGATATTGTTATGCGTAGAATATGATTGTGTTAATTAATTGGGTGATTTTGTTGTCTCGGACCTCAGAGCTCGTCGTGTTCGTTAGAGGGTAAGGGGGGGTTATCCCCTGCTTGGGTTCATGTGATTTCACAACAACAAAAATTTTCGTACAATTTCGCAGTGCTATGTACCCGAGTGCTTCGATACTGTGTTCCCGAGCGCTATGACATTGTGTTCCCAAGCGCCCCAACACTAAACGACAAAGAGTAGAACACCACAGCGGCCGAAATATGGCGCTGCAGCAGAGCAAGACAGAGGCTTCACCATCACAATGCCCCAAACGGGCACCGCAACGCAGCGAGGCAGACTGGCCAATTTTCTTTCTCTTTTTTTCTCAAAGGTTGCGTCCCTTGGTGGATATAACTGGCTTTCTCTTGTATTGTTTCATAAGGGCAAGAGTGAAAAAGTTGCATATGAGAAGAGAAGCAATGAGAGCGAGATAGAAGAGAGATCTGTACTTATTTCTCCTAATTTTCACAGTGGATTTCTTGGTGTGGCGTGGCTCTGTGAGTTTTTTTCCCTATTTTGATTTTTTCCATGTTAAATCCTGGTGTCCTCTATTTTCCACAGCTTTTACTTTCTTGTTTATTTCTCTGGGTTGTTTTATTCTCATCCGGAACATTGCTTTCACTTAAATCTATTTGCTAATATTTTTTGGTATACTTTTTTGCTTGATGATAAAATCTAAACCACCAAACTAACTTTTTCAAAATAAACCTATAGTGATCCCTGATCTCAAATTCTCTCTCATCTAACAATTTCTCACCATATCTAAACTAATTTTACCCAAGACTCAAAATCCTATTTCATAACAAATCTAATTATAGTATTAAAAATTTTGCATTTACATATTTATACTTTTCGTTTATCATATAGTACTTTCAAGTCATTTCTACATTTTAACCATCCAACTTTTAAATCTAGAAATTATGTCCCCTCCATATATCTATTATTTGGTATGGTATATCTAATGTGCTTAAATCAATCACCCTAAGCTATCAACTTATCTTCCATTACTATAGACTAATGCTTACCAATTCCATATCATACACTCAATCTTTGTTCCCCTAATCCTAAGACCCTCACCTTCTAAACTTTTCTTCAATATTTCTAACTTTTCAATTCAAAAAAAGCCTCACTAACCAAAAATGTCATTTGCAAATAGTAACATCAATGACCTCATTTTAAATATTTTTTAAAACATCTTCATAATCAATACAAAAACGTTATAGGCTTTCATCCTTTGTGTAATCTCAAAACATTATGGTTGGAAATTCTTTGGTCAACTAATATAATCTCTATTTTAGCCAAACTTTACCATAAAAACTTTAAGAACTTGATAATAACTTTTACACACATTTAATCAATCTAAAGTCCACCACATTAATTCCCATGGCACTTCTATGACATTTCAAAATTAATAAAGACCCTATAAAGTTGCTTCTCCATATATTTGAATTAATATCCTTAGAATAAAAATTACTACATTTTAGAATTTTCTTGCATAAAGCAAATCAAGTGTAATGTTTTACCCACCCAAAAACTGAACACAAGTCAACATATAAGAAACAAAATGAAATCATGTATTCAAAACAAGGCATGGAAAATCCAACTAAGGCAACGAAAAATTTTTATGCAGTGGTCGACAACTCGCACCTGTTCTCTTCCGAGTCGGGCAGTATTGAGTGGAACTTCCCAGGAACCGCAAGCCCGGCAACCATACAAAGAACCAATCCCAGAAGCAGTTCAATCACGACCTAAACAAGTGGGTATTAGCATAGCATTAAAATCACAGATTAAACAGCAAAAGGTCTTGGATCCAAAGCAGCGGCAAACAATAAAAAATAAGAAATTTTAAGCAATGGGCATGTGATTACATTGGTGGGAGGACCGGAAAACTCCTCCATAATCTTGAGCATCCCTCTATCTGCAACTCGGATCGAACGCAAGGATTAGCAGGAGAATCAAAACCCTATTTTTAAATTCGAGATATTGTGCGAAGGAAAGATCTGAGCGTACACTGAATTGTTGCGTAAGCGGCATGGGCGAAGAGGAGACCCCCGATAACACCAGCAATGAATCCGACGCCCATCTTTCTCTCTACGTAGAGATTGGTAGCGAGGTACCAAGGGTTTCGCAGACTTTCCGATCTCCGGTGAAAACTCACTAATGACGAGTCTGAACTAGAAAACTACAAAAAGCGCATCGCCGGCTATTTTCATGGGCTTAAAAATTACCTAATCGCTTAAAATATTTAGGATGGAAGATCTGAATTTATAATTTCATGTTTAAATTTGGTATATCTTTGATTTTATTTTAGTTTTTACTTCCACTTAAAGCAAAAAAAAATGCTTAGTTGACCTATTTATAATATTAAAAAAATAAAATAAAGTACATGTTTTATGAAATTTATATTAATTTTGACATAGGGAACATTTGGCTTGATGAATTTTAAATGAAATATTTCAATGGTGAATTTAAAATTCATCATCTGGCTCAATTTTCTTATATTTGAAAGTCATTAAATCTGATCTACTTTCAATATATTGTAAATTCTTTGTCATAGTCGATGCAAATTAGCATATACTGACGCCAGCCACAGTCTTCATCGCCAAACACTATATGTTATTACTATCATAATTAGTTGTCAGCCAACATTGCTTGTTGTCAATCATGTTTGAAGTCATTTCCCACCCTCCTTTGCATGTATTCATTTTACTTCAAATCAAAATTAAAAACAAAATAATCACATGCATTTATTTTAGACTCATCTAAAAAACACTAAACATTTCAAACATATCATTTACATTATCTTCCATTTTACTCTGCATTTCTTTTTCAAAAAAATCAAATAATCAGTGAATTCATTTTTTCTTTATTTGTTTGCTAATTGTTTCCAATATTTTTGTATCCTGGATTTGATCTTCATTATAAGCAGGTTAGACCCTATCGGGTATATTGTCCATTCCTCGTATCAAGATTTAAACATAGGAGATTGCCCACTTACCAAAGAAAAAAGCACAGAAGCCAGCTGAAACCAAATGAGATCATGACTTTGTTTGAGATAATTTTCTTATTTTCTAACACAAATTATTTTTAGAAACAACAAAAACAAATAATGATAAAAAATTATCCCAAATGAAACCCAAATCATCACCAATAAACTTTTGTCAACTACATAATGTTGGTCATTTGCAACCAGAGCCTTACATGAGGTTCTGGTTGGGTACCCATTGGGTACCCACGCTCTGCGCTGGCAGGCTTTGCCCACCCATGCCCACTTATGATGAATTTCGGGATGTCATACCCACCCACACCCACCCACTTTCCATGCTTCTTGAATGCAGTCTGTCACGGATTAATGACATTGAGATTTTTTGCCTTTTTCTCTGACTGCAAACTTTTAAGCCACATATCAAAATTTATCGTGATCGTGATGCGGTTCAGTGCTGCGCACTGCGTAGTAAGGATTATTATAATATACTACATGCATATGATGATTAGTAATGTAAATTGATTTGTCCCTTGATGTTGAGTACCCACCCACGAGGCTATGGGCGTACCCATACCCACCCATGCCCATTGGGTATGGGTGGGTACGTGGGTGGGTGTGGGTATGGGTACCAAATGCAGTTTGCAACCTCATTCTACATATGAAGGGCAAAAGCATACCCTCCTAGTTATGCGTGCAATTTGTTATAAAAAAAATTAATTTGGGACGACTTTTTTAATGCTTTTTAAGACAGTGTTTTAATAAAAAAATGATAGTTCAATTTTTTTCTAATTAAAAAACTGTTTTAAAAAGCAATAAAAAACTATCCCAAACAAAGGAATAGCTTTCTCACTACTTTTAAAAGCAGCTTCCTAATACAAAAATTTTTAGGAAGGAAGCTTCCTATATCTGATGATTCAGGATTCAGGATTGTATGCCAAGAATACAAGATCACATTAAAACAGATATATACTATTATACAAAGGTACACAAAGGTCCAGGTTCAGTTTATTATAACACATATCATATGAAATTGCCTAAATGGACACAAATGAACAGCTTTGAGGAAGGAAGCTTATGAACTTTTTTCTTTTTTCATCCGAATGTCTTCTCGCTGCTGTAGTACATGTACAGGAACCCATCTTCATCTTTGTAAAATTCATAAATTGATTCCACAAGGCTAGCTGCTTAGAAACAATTACAGGCAGTGTGAGATTTTTAAATAAAATGTTGAAGACATTGAATCCATGTAAAGGGGAAGTAGAGATAAAAAAAGTTTACATGTTTGAGGTAAAGTGTTATTGACAAACACAAAGAGTGCTTTTCCTGGTGCCAGATGAAGCCTGCAGCTCAAAATGTGAATGAATTGTCCAATGGACATGTCTCTAGGAACCAGGTACCTGATGAATTAAGGAAATTCTATGATTAAAAAAAAAGAGAGGAAATTCTATGATTTAAAAGGCAGAGATATCTAGATATGATAGATTTAAAATATCCAAACTCAATATGCAAAAGAAGAAGAAGGATATATACATATATAAGTGGATATAACTTCTATGCTTAATACCTAAGGAATATGTTAGGAAACCCTTGAAGATCTCAAGTGAACCCTAACAAAAGAGACAAAAACAATGAGAAAACTCCACAAGTTTGAGGAAAATCAGAGAAAAATGGCAAGTTTTATTGAGAAAAAATAACTAACGGAAGAAACAACAAGATAAAATTGATCCTTAATTCGAGAGGAGGATCGATCTCTCTCAATCTCTAGATGAATCTAGAGCCCAAGACACCAAGAACAATGGACACCAAATCAGCCACCCAATCAAAGCATCCCACGCACCCTAATCCCTCCTTCCTACTTAAAGCATGCAATTAATATTTAATGCCAAATTACAGGTTTGTCCTTGCCGCCCCCTCCTTTGGCTCCAAAGGATTTGAATTTGAAATAGTGGGCCCCATCTCCCTCTCCCTTGCCGCCCGCCTCCTATACACCCGAGCCGGCCCTTGGCAAGGGGCCGGCTGGACCGGTTCAGTAGGAACCGGTCTATCAGAATACTATACAATTAAGCAGGCTATGTTTTATGAGACTTAAGGGAGGGCAATGGAAAAGTTAATAGCCAAGTTGAATATGATCAAAATGAAAATGAAAATGCTAAGATGAATATGCGACAAAATTAGAAAGAATAAATTGAAGAATTATAATATTAGGTGGTTTGAATACATATAATTAAGGATAGAAAATGCATCAATTAGATGGGTGGATAAAATTAGTATTCAACGATTCGGAAAAAAGGTATATCTAAGATAACATGCATACATGTGATTCAAAAACATTTGCATAGAACAGATTCAACGCTATAAAGCGCTTAACATGAACAAAAGAAAAAGTAGAATTCAGAAAGCCGACCAAACTTCTGAAATCCGATATACAATACTCACAATGTTTGTGACCCAAATAGTTTTTAAGACTTACATTGAAGCTTAACACTTAACTGCTCTAAAAATTCTTTATGAAGACTTAAATGTTTAAGCACAATTAATGTCATGATGGAACTATTTATATTATTATCACAATAGGATAAAAAAGTTAAGATAAGGCTGAAATTGGTGATGGTAAGAATAGCAAGTATACGCCAAGTCGCTGCTGGCTTCCATAGAGCTTAAAATCTTGTGGAATTACTTGCATTTTCTCGATAACCAGGAATGGTAATGTGCATAATCCTTGTGCAGATAAAAACTAACAACAAATTCCCGTGTATGTAATAAAAGCTAGGGTGGACACTCACCGACAAATATCTTGCAACGGAAGATCACACAAATTCATCAGAAAAAATGATTTTAAAATGCTGCATATGTGGTAGTAAGACATGAAGTCAAACCAAAAGCACGAGTCAGACCAGTCCATTGGATCGGTCCAGTCAGTCCCATACGGACCAGTTCATGCAGACAGAGGCAGGATTTCTCCGCCTCTCCTGTACGCCGATCCAGCTGCAAAAGCCAGCTGAGCAGATTTGGAATGTTTTTTGAGAGAGTTGAGAGGGAAATTTGAATGTAGGAACTATTTAGAGATTTCATTTTTGATTTTATGCATTAAATAGTTTGTTATCCTAGGATTAGGACATCTTGAATTGGGCTGAAATTTGAGATCTCTTAGATTTAGGTTTTCTTTTGGGCTCTAGCGGAGTCAAGAGATTTGGGAGAGATAGATCCTCCTCTCGAATAGAGGATCAATTGTATATTGTTATTTTCCATTTCTCTTTTATCAAATAATACATATTATCTACTGCTTTCGTGGTTTGTTGTGGATATTTGTCGACATTTCTCGTTGTTTTTGCTCTCTTGATAGGATTTTTTTGGAATCTTCGAGTGTTTCCTATCAGCATGTTTCGTTTCAGAATTTTATTAGCATAATTAAGGATATTTTTCATGTTTTTTACTGAACAAATATAAACTCGAAGAGCACGAAATGTTCATTAAAACCTTGATAAAGTCAATAATACAGGAACATCAGAATAGATCTAGTCACTCATCTAGTTGTAAGGGTTAGAATAAATTCAATAAACTAGGCTACTTACTTTCTCTTCTCCATGCCAGGCAGATCACTCCTAGCAAATCTCTCAGCAATAACCTTACAGATGCAGAAGTAAAAAAAAATCAGTCGCTAGTAGCAATATAGTGTCTTATATAATTCTTAAGCTAATCAAATAAATATGATAACGACCACAAAGCTCACTTTGTTCTTAGCAATATTATATGTAATATTATTATATTGACCGCAAACATTCTGTTTCCTTCTAAAATCCTTCGTTTTAAAAGACCTAGGGCTGGAAGCAGCACACAAACACAAATTGTATGTAAACTTAAAAACAAAACGTCAACCCACTTAAAAAAATTTAAATGTGTATTTCATAATTATTTTTTTAATAAGAGGTTCTTTCTAAATTCAAAAGAAATCATGTTTTGAAATGCACCATGAACTAAAATAAACATACCTAAATGACCTTTTAGTTTTTTAAATGGAACAAAAATTAAGAATTGGAAGAGACATAAAGGAAGATGATAATATAACTATGTAGTAGATACAAATAAGCAAACTAATATAAAACTAATGCTTCATTTGGGACGACTTTCTTACTGTTTCTTAAAGCACCTTTCTAGTACAAAAATTTTAAATAAAATTTTTGTACTAGAAAGCTGCTTTAAGAAGCAATAAGAAAGTCATCCCAAACAAAGCCTAAAAAATATAACCAGCTAATGCAACAAACAAACTCTTATCTTTCCTGGTACATGATTTTTTTTTAGCACTCGTGCGTGCATTTAAAAATGATATGCAAATGCTAGGCATATCTGCAAAAGAGAGAGATTCTCCTCTCACGCTCAAGAACATTCAAATTGTCGAACAGAATATAACCAAATATAATGCCAAAATTCCAAGGCTATAAAATATGCATGGTATTATTCTTTTTCTTTAAACAAAGCAAAATCAGCAAAATAATGTACCAAATAAAATATAAAAAAAGTATCATTATGATGTAATCATATAAAATAATGCGGCTAAGTTCTTAGACTCGAACAATGCATCTGTGCAACAATTAAAAGGATGCTTAAACTTCCTCTAGCATATCTCAGAGATTCTTTTTTAATAGTAATCAAAACTATTAATTGTTTTTCATATCTCTCTCAATGCCCTTTTTGTCCTAAAAAATGATCCCTTCTTACCATTCCCTCCCTCCAACCACAACAACATCAAGCCTTTATCCCACTACATGGGGTCCACTACAAGAATCTTTTTTCTCCATTCTATCCTATTAAGAGTAAAATTTTCATTTAAATCTAGTAAAAAAAAATAATTATAATATTTTTAAACCAAATTTTTTTAGGTCTTCCTCTACCTTGTTTAACATGAGCGAAATCTAATACATCTACTCTCCTAACTAGGTCATCAGAAGGCCGACATCTTAGATGTCCAAACCATTTAAGGCAACTCTCTCTAATCTTATTTGTCACTGGAGCTACTTCAACCTTTTCACGTATATACTCATTTTGCATTCTGTCTCTAAGAGTGAAGACACTCATCCACCTAAGCATCCTCATCTCTACAACACTTAATTTAATTTTATGCTTCTCTTTTAATGGTCAACATTCTGCACCAAAAAGCATTGCAGGTCTCACCAACATCTTATAGAGTTTTACACTTTTCCCTTAAGTTTGAGGGGGAACTTTTTTGTCACACAACAGACCCAATGCCTTTCTCCACTTTAACCATGTAACTTGAATTCTATTAATAATATATAATCTATTTCATCATCACTTTGAACAATAGATCTGAGATATCTAAAACGTGCACTCTTATTAATGACTTGATAGCCCAAATTCACATTTCCTCCACTAGATCAATTATAACTAAAATTTCACTCCATGAATAAGAAAAATAGATGATTGTTTTAGGTAGTCGACAACCAGCATAAAATTTATCGAATAACCATAACATAAATCCCACCTCCTACCAAAACATACAAATCCAATTAGAAGCCCAAACCCAAAAGAATAAACATGTCTCTGACCATTGCGTTGGAGCAACACTGCATCAGGATTTTGTCCTCCATCTTTTAGGGTGACCATCCTCTAGCCTCAGCTTCATCAGAGTTTTGACACTCTGAAGATGTTGTAACCAGGCTTAACACATGTATCATTTACTCTTTCACAGAAGTGGCCAATCATGTTAGGTTCTGCCCATTTACACACATAGATTTCCTCCTTAAAAGTCTTATGCTTCAGTTTACTAAGTTGGTCTGATGGTTATTGAATGATTTGAACAATCTAAGGCGAAGTATGGTAAAGTTTTTCTTTTTGATTCCTAATGATCATCTGCACTTTAGATATATAAATATTTCTAAAACTATTTCCCTCCATAGCTTATGGTATTTAATTGCAAAATGTGCTTGCTTGTAGCATTGTTGTTTTGCTTATGAGGATGGCCAACTCTTTCTAAATGAAGAGGAAACTTTCTAACTTTTCCTGGCTTGGGATCAGGTTATATTACACTCAAACTAAAGCATTAAACGCCCACAAACTTTTGTGATGAGATGGGAGCTTGACACCCTTTAATCTTGTCCTTCATGCATCTCCTGTCAAAGCAAAAAGACATTACAAGTGTCATACTGTCCTGTAGTTTTAGATGTTTTTTGCAATAGCATTTTTAGTTGTCAAAGGTGCACCTTTCTATCTTGGGTGTTTAAAATATTACATTTTGATGGCTTACTTAGTGTTGCTTTATTGAATCCTTCAATAATGACAAGAAGAACAAAGGAATGGGCACATACTTGGCCTTTCCTGTGATTTTGAATGTTCCTATTCGTGAGACAAATAATTTTCCTAGTTCAAAAGAAATTGTGCTTTTTCCAAATTTCTGACAGTTTGCTTTTTGTATCAAAGCAATAGAGAGCTAGGAAAAAGAGGGATGACAAGGGAGTAGAGAAGATCAAGCAAAATAAAGAATTTTTGTAAGAATCTTTTTTTATATCCACATTATAGAAGTTATGTTTTTCTTTCCCTTCTTTTGTGTTACTCCAAATATATATCAGTACATGTAATGTTCTTAACCAACATCTGATTCACTTTTTTCTTTATAAAATGTCAGCCATTTTACTTAATGTTTATGCATTGATGTTATTCCATTCTATTCATAGTCATCTTAATGCACGCAAACTTGAAGAGTAGAGAAACCACAGCGTGCATTACCACAAGCAAGAAACTCAGTGAATGCAAAAATGGGGATGGAAATAGAATAGTGCGATTGTGAGAAGGATGAGGAGATAAAGTCCTTCGTCAGAGATCTATAGATAAGTTGAAATAATTAGGTAGACCATATGGTATTTTAAATTTATGGAATGATGTTGCTGACTCTTGTGTGCAGGAATGGCAAGGCTATAAATGGGAGAAGTCTTCTAGTTGACCTTTGTAGCGGTGCTACAAAATTAATTGCTTTCAGAAGGTAAATTTATAGCTTCATGCTTAAAACCCTAATTAATTGTATAATGCAAGTTCTTAAGTATGGATCACATGGTTTGTCTGTTGATGATATGCATTAAAGACATATTAGAAGTGAGAGAAGAACATGCATTTGGTTTAAGCTGGACTATAAATCAAATTGGCTAAATAATCACACAAATCATTCATGGCGTATGTTGGCTCTTGCACTCTTATTGCAATATATGCGTTTGATTTTTTTTTTTTTTTTTTCATGCTTCATATACCATTGTGCTGATTAGTCCAACTCCAACATCTACAATTTTGTCCTCCAAAGTTGCCAAACAATAGCAACACCGCAGGCATGTTCTCCTTTTCCAATCACTTAAACCATGATTCTCTAGTTTTCAGGGGCTTAAGGGCTTTAAAATCACTTTATGCCAATCGAGCATACCTGATAATCATAGCAATGGCCAGCAACATGAGAGATTATTCTGTGCGGACGCCAGATGCAGCTCTACGTCCAGATGCCGCAGTACCGAACAATATCGAGCCGTGGTACCGAACAGTACCGAGCTGCGGTACGGTAAAAGAGTGACATGGTGCATTTTTATTGGTCTTCGGACCTCATTCGGGGTCCGCAAAGAATAATTTTTCCAACAATAAAGGACAAAAACAAGAAGACTGCTACCTAAGTTTGCCGCTGGGACAATCTAATTCATATTAACAAAAAGTTTCCATTAAAGCAATCTTATCTATCTGTATGTGAACAAAATGTTAATTACTTACTGCATATTTTAAAGATTTGGAAACTGTAGTCAATTGTCCTTGTGGCTAAATCCTTTTTTTAATTGATTTTCTCATTATATTTAAAATTAAAACACCTAAATCTTATTAGCTTACATACAACTCTTGAACTTATCTGCAAAAATTCCAAGGTTTTCATCATCAAGTTGCTTATTCCATTGTTGTACTACATTCTGCATTAAAATGCTAAGCAGATGGAAGATCCATCGACTGAGAAATAATTAAGATTATGGATGATAAGGTTTATTACTTTTCATATCCAATCATCTCAATTACAATTTCAATGCAACAACCTAAACATTTAGTGCATACCCAAATATTATGACAAACTAGTAATGGACATGATTTTAGCTAGAAATCAACCCAAGTGTTACAACTGACCAAAGATACATGCACTTTGTGCACATAAATCTTTCCAAGTATTACTGGAAAATCCATTTATTCCACAATAGTAACCTATGAGATTAAGCTGCAAGGTTAAATGGTTACCAATCTTTGCCAGTCTTGAAGTAGGCCTTGAGTTCAACCCATATCCACACCAATTTCTTTCTTAAAAAATGAAAAGTGTGGCGAATATACTGTTGTGGTCATCCAGTAAAATGTCTACAGAGCAAGTCAATTAGCTCAAGCTTGTAAAATGGCATAAGTTTGCACACAAGGCATTTTTACAATACAAAGTTCACCAATTACTGCTATTGGCAAGTCAAGTATGCTTACTGTTGTTTAGGGTTTACAAAAAGAAGCAATAAAAAGTTATCTGAGTTTAAACTTATCCATTGAAATAATTTTTTTTTTTCGTATGCTAAGGACGGAAAGAAGCAGGAATTACTTTAGAAGATTGATAGAATTTCCAGTGATGCCCTACAGAAAAGGGAAATTTAAAAAAAAAAAAAAAACTTAATCGATTGAATACCAACAGGAAACTCACCGGTACCCGCTCAGGATATTTGGCAATGATCTCCTTGGATTCCTCACATCTATCCTCTGCAACAAGATTAGCCTCTCAAAAAATTGAACTTTATCCCGAAAAAGATCCCAAGACTGGAAATTGTGAATTAAAAACACATAAAATACTAATATAACAAGAGATGGCCAACCGAATGAGTATTCTTCCTTGAAGAGTTTCATCTTCTTCATTTTCAACCGCCAAAGAGATCTCGGGTGATGAAGATGAGAAGGAAAGGGGGTGGAATTTGGGGCAGGGGGTTGCGTTGGTCGAATGCTGAGTGAAAATTAGGAAACCAAGGAGAGAAGATGATGCAAGGCATAAATCTGTAGATCTGTAGAAGAACGAAATGAAATATATATTTTTTAAAATTATTATAATGAAGAAAGAATGCTTTTCACGATAATTGATAATTTACTCATTTAATTTATTTTGAGATGAATATAATACATAAATATTTAATTAATAATTAAATTCCATAAATTAATACAAATATGTGACAAAAAAATATTTTCTAACCAAATTAATTGACCTAATTTCTTTCCTATTTATCATATCTAAATCCATGATACTATTGGACCAAGGCTTTATAGTAAAATAATTAATCATGTTGTTTTGATGATGACAATCATTCTAGTTGTTGTTAGATTGCTGATCATATATGATATTTGATATATCTTGAAATACTCAAAAGAAAATGAACCAACATAAAATTTTGACTTTAAAATTATTTTAGAAATTAAATGAACTACCTATGATACAAATTTACTATAAAAATAAATAATTTGTGAAGTCGAATATGTCGACACCAAAATAATCTAACTCGAGCAACCGGAGGGGCATTAACAGAAAGAACCAAAGTTAGTCAGCTCGACTTGTCGAATTGGCCAAGTCAATCAGGTTGGACACGGAAAGAGGGAATGGACACATGTAAAGGGTGATGAAAATAAAGTCATTTTAGTGCCCCAAAATTAAATTTTGAATAATTGCCTATTTTATCTTCTTAATTAATCAAGCAGAGCTTTTATAAATCATCACAGTAATAAATCTATATCTAGTAAAAGCAACTAACAATCATTTATCTCAAAATATTTCAATATATTTTCAAAATCAATATACAATAGCAAGAGATCAATATAATTACTACTCAATTACAAACTTCTGACTACAAAAAAGAAAAGGAAAAGTTAAACAAAATTGTAAAACAACTAACAATCTATGTTAATCTCATTTCAATAGGTACTGACATCTTTTCTGACCTGAAATCTAAAAATTTTACATAATTATCATAAAAGCCTAACAAGTAACCAAAATTCTATCACTATTTTCAATGAAAGACAAAATAATCATTATGTAAGTTTCATTCTAGTCACTATCAATCATCAATAAACCTTCTATGTTAGCCAAATTGAATAGGGAAAATGAGATTTAATGATTTTCAGTTAATAGAATTAGATATTTATGACTAAAATAATATTATAATATTATAATTTAATCAATTTTCATTATAAAATTCATATAAAATTCTTCTAGGGCTTAAAAAATTATAAAAGAATATCAAATAAATAACAATTTATTTAAATTTTTTTATTGAAACTGGTTTGCAAAACAGACACCTGACAGTTCCAAAATTTTCACTTGTACTATGTATTAATTTATTAATAATTTACACAAGTGCCCAAAAATTATGAAAAAAAAAATATATAATAGTTAAAATATAATAATATATATCTTATGGTGACAAAGGTTTATGATTTGAACTTATAACGACTCCTAAAAAAATTATTTATTTGGATCAAAATACAAGCTATTACAATCACCACCTCAATCATCGTGCTTTAGAGTTATAAGCATCTACAAAATAAAATAATTTACTTGTCTTTCAATGATATCATCAACAATGATTCTTGATAGAGAACCACAGTCATTACACTATCGGTTGCCTGGAACACCCTTAGATAAGAGAGGTTGGACAGACTAAACCAAGGCTAAAAATATTATACATATATTTTATGCAGAGTAATTCCAAATTAGATTAGCATGCATTTGCTTTAGCTTTCTGTATGCATCATGTATTCTTTCAATAACTACTAATAATTCATTATATGTCAAGTCGCATACTTCTTCTTGATCTGACTGGTCAAGATTATCGGCCATTAAACACAAGTTGGTGACTTCCTCCTCCTTTTCAATTTCTAACGAATCTAAAGCCGAATCCGCCCAAAAAGCTCTTTGGAATCTCTTCTTGCCCTTCTTCACATCTGGTTTCTCATATACCTTCTTCTTGCTAGGAGTGACTTTAAGTTTTGGGCAGTCTGATTTTACATGTCCGAGTTTTCTATATTCATAGCAAATCACATCATTTAAAATTTTGACATTCTTATGAAATTTACCTCTGTTCCGCTTTTTGTGTTTCTTCTACTTTCTCTTTAGAAAGCTTCCAAATTGCCTAGTCATTAAGGCAATGTCATCCTCATCCTCATGTTATGATAGATCACTCTCCGACTCCTCCACTTTCAATGCAATATTCTCCTCCTTTCGTGGTTCTCCTACATCAATCTTTCTTTGACTTAGTCCTTGTTCGTAAGCAATTAGTGATCCAAGAATATTGTCAATAGAGTAAACATTTAAATCTTTAGACTCTGTTATAGCAGTTATTTTTTTCATAAGCAGTAGGCAAAAAACGGATAATCTTATTAACCATTTTAGCATTCGTTAATTCCCTACCTGGAGCATACAAAGAAGTGACTATCTGAGCGAATCTTATGTACATGTCAAAAATAGATTCATTGGATTTCATACGAAAAAACTCATAATCATATAACAAGATATTTAGTCTAGATTGCTTTACTTCATTAGTCCCTTCGTAGGTAATACAAAGTATATCTCATATATCCTTTTCACTTTTGCAAGTGGAAACCCACATGTAGTCTTCTAACTTAAGTGCACAAAAGAAATTGTTTAAATATTTTGCATTGAGTTGTGCTAACTTATATTCTTCTATAGTCCAATTTGCAAAGAGTGTTTCAATTCTAATGTCATCAACTATTCTAGTTGGTTTTGTATACCCTTCTTGAACTAGGATCCACATATGATAATCAAGGACTGTAAAAATGTAGACATCTGTGTTTTCTAAAATTTGAAAGGAATATTATCAAACAAAGGAGGTCTATTGATCAAATACCCTTCAGGTGTGTTCCGGTTTCTAAAAGTAGTCATGCACATTTTTCAAAAAGTAGTCTCAACTTATGGCTTTGAAACTTGGCTCTGATGTCACTTGTTGAATCTCGATTAGGTTGTTAAACCTAAACTAATGTTCCAAGGATAACCAAAAGAAGGATGAATTCATAATTCTAAAAATTACTTCTCTTAGATTTAAAATTTTGAAAGCATGAAACAAAATAACTTGCAGTAAGTAAGCAGGGAAAAATAAAAGACACAAAGATTTAGAGTGGTTCGGTCAAACACAATCTACATCTACTCTCTGAAGCCTCCCACTTCAGGTATTGCATTATTAAAAAAAGTGACTCTTCTTTTTCCCCCACAGCAAGACAGATCAGAAGCCTTTATAAAACTCTCTTCCATCAATTCCCGGTGCGGTAGAGAACCGTCGTCCTTTCACACCCTCCAAGTATAGATAGAGAACCTTCATCCTTTCACACCCTCAAAATGTAGGTAGAGTACCTTCATCCTTTCACACCTTCCAAGTGTACGTACAGTACCTTCGGGTGTTCACACTCTCCAATTGTCGACAAAGAACCGTCATCCTTTCACACCCTCTAAGTGTAAGAAAAGTACATTCGGCTGTTCACACTCTCCAATATCAATAGAAAATTGTGATCCTTTCACACATTCCAAGTGTAGGTAGAGTACCTTCGGCTGTTCACACTCTCCAAGTGTAAGCAGAGAACCTTAGCCCTTTCATACCCTCCAAGTGTCGACAGAAAACTATTGGTTGTTCACACTCTTCAAGTGTCGGCAGAGAACCCTTGGCTGTTCACACTCTCCAAATGTCGACAGAGAACTGTTGGATGTTCACACTGACCAAGTGTCGGCAGAGAACCAGATCTTCTTCAAAGTTCTTCTTATGAGCAATCTAGAAAGATGAGTGGAAGAGTGAAAAATATAAATCATACACAGAGATCCTTACCTTTGATTAACCTTGTGAACCCTTCACATTCCATTAGCAAGAAATCTCACTCAAATACTCTCTCACACTCTCTCCTTCAATTGCCCTTTACAAATCACGAAGACAATACTTGAAAAGATTGCATGTCATTTTTTAGTGGACCTTTTATACAAAAGACACGAAAAACTATTCAGAAAATTGAATTTTTCAATTTTGAGCGTATACGATCGTACTGTATGATCGCATGTTTGTACGTATAAATAGTTTAAACACTATTGTGTACGAACCTTTTATGAATCAATACGAAATCATTTCGTACGAGATCATCGTCCTATACTTACTAGGTTCGTCCAGGACGAACACTTAGAAAATTCAATTTTTGTCTGTACGAAATGTTGGGATGAAATGTGAGAGAATAGAATAGAGGCGTAAGTTATCAGTCTTTGTGTCACTCCTTGCTTGTAAGTAATCAGTAATCCAAGCATATTGATGATAGAATAAATAGTTAGGTCTTTTAACTCAGTTATGACAGTTATCTTTACATTATAAGTAATAGGTAAACAACGTAGGATTTTTTTTAAATATTTTAGAATTTATTAGTTCCCTACTTAAAGCATGCAATAAGGTAAATATATGTATAAAATGTGTAAACATGTCAGTGATTGATTCATTCGATTTCATGTAAAATAAAAATTATAGTCGTGTAATAGAATATTCAATCTGGATTATTTTACCTCATTAGTTCCTTTATATGTTATGTACAGTCTATCTCAAATTTTTTTCCTAGTTTTACAGGTTGAAACACGCATATAATCTTCAGATTTAGGGCATGGGCATAAAAATGCCTAAGTTAAACATTTTGCGTTTAAGTGAGCTGGTTCTTCTTCCTCTAATGTCCAATCAATAAATAATATTTCATGTCCTAATGTCATCAACAAGTCTAGTGGGTCTAGTTTAACCTTCATGTACTAAAATCCACATACGGTAGTCAAGTGATTGCATAAATATAGACATACAAGTTTTTTAAAAGTTGAAAGGAATGTTATCAAATAGTAGGGGTCTAGTGATCGAATATCCTTAAGTAGTGTTATGGTTTCGAAAAGTAGCCATGGTCAATTTTCACAAATTTATCTAAAGCTTAATTTTTGTAATAGGCTCTAATACCACTTGAAAGTTCAAAAATGTTGTTAAACCTAATAAAATTATCCCAAGACAAATTAAGTGGGGATGAATTGGTAATTTAAAAATTCTCTTAGATTTTAAAAATTGATTTAAGATATTTGATACAATGATAGATCTTCATAAAAGATTTCTCAATCATAATAATTTAAAGTGCAGAAAATAAAAATATAGTAAACAGTTAAAGAACAAAAGAACATCAAATTTTATAGTGGTTCGATCCAACTATACCTATGTCCACTCCCTAAAGATTCCTTGTTTGGGTATTACACTAAATCGAAAGTGACTTTCCTTTTTCTCCTATAGTAAGGTGGAGAAGCCCTTACAAAATCTCTATTCCTTTAACCTGTGGTGGCAGAGTACTGACGTCCTTTTACACCCTCCTGGTGATGGCAGAGTACCAACATCCTTTATCACCTTCCAAGTGATGACATAGTACCAACATCTTTTCTCACTCTTCAAGTGACAGTAGAGTACCAACATCTTTTCTCACCCTCCTAATGATGTTAGAATACCAACATCCTTTCTCACTCTCCTGGTGATGACAGAGTATCGTAATCTTCTTTAAAAATCTTTATTCAAGAGACTTCAAGAAAGTAGGGAAGTATTTTGAAGAAAATATAAGTGATCCTTAGATTTGGGCAACCTTGTAAATCCCCTCACAATTTTCTCTCATAAGATCTCTTAATATTCACTCCTAAATCACTCTCCCAAACACTCTCCTTATCCACTCTTAAGAGAAATTCATAGCAAGATCATGAGTGTAAGTTTTTTAGGACACTTATATATGAAAGATTAAAAAAAACCATCTAGAAAATTAAAATTTTCAACTTGAATATACTCTAATTTTACAGTATAATCGCATTTTATATGTACTAACATTTTGAAAAGCCCTGTTTGATATTGTAAGAACCTGATTTCATACTTTATTAGTCATCTATACGAACTTATAAAATATTGTATTAACAGTTCAAAACTAAACCAATTCATCTGATATGCTCCTGTATGAACCTTATTTCATACATTATGAATTATCTATACAAACCCCACTTCATACGACATGAACAGTTTGTCACGACCCAACCCGACCGGGACGGATCCCGCTCGCATCAGGCCGCGACGGAACTTAAACTTGGAAATCTAGGATCTAGTTTTGGAATTTGCTTTAGACTTTCTTCCAAATATTAAATAGACAGAAAAACACATAGCTACTATAAACATCCAAATATAGAACAGATCATCTATCTTTTCAAAATAATCATCTACAATACAATCCACGGCTTCAGACAGAAATAATAGAACAAAACAGAAAAGTCATGATTGTACAAAAATCAAAAGTATAAAATACCTAATATCAGATCAGACACAGAACTTCTAGTCCAAGACCTCATTCACTTTCCCAGAACTTGAAAACCACGCAGGAAACAAGAATGAGCTAATAGCTCAGTAAGACATCACTCACCAATCAAAATTATTAGAAATTCACATCAGAAAATAGCCATACGAAAATCGTAGAACAGATATAACAGATACTTGATCAATCAGAAATTAGCTTACGGATACAAAAAAACTGAAGTCATTTCAAATCAGAGTTCAGAACAGATATCAAAAAGCTTTCAAGTCACAAAGCAGACAGAACCGTACAGAAATCAGAAATCAGATATCAGATAATTCATAAAACAGACCAGATAAGTCATAGAACAGATTATTACATATCAAACATTATATTCCCTGACCCTGAAAGAATCTCAACGGATTCTGGCCCCTTATGCCCCCCTTCCCATACACTGACAGAATCTCAACAGATTCTAGCCCCTTATGCCTCCCTTTGTGCTTATAGCACCAGAACAGAACAGAACAGATATTCGAAACTTCGGAACATAACTTATTTTCAGATTTCAGAATTCATTTCAGATTTCACTAACACTTACAGAATCTCAAAGGATCCTAACCCCTTATAACTCCCTTCTGATAGCTTACAAACACTTCAATTCATTCAATGTATCAATTCAGAAAAATTAGAATTCGTACGAAAAATCAGTGGCATAACGGCAGTATACAGAATTTATACAAAATTCACATATTCAAAAATTTATCAAATTATCACAGAATATCCACAACAACATTATAAGACTTTTACTGTACTGAAGTAATAATATCATACATCCAAATAAATTGTTATTCGAATAAAACTCAGCAGAATTCGAAATACCCGGTAAAAATCTTCCAGAATATACTCAAAATGTGCACAATTATCATCTCAACAACATACCAAAAGTTACGCGGTAAAACCTTTGTTAGAAGAAAATAATACTAGAAATTTGCTAACGGAAACAAAATCCTGAACAGAAAAGTCGTCAAAATTCTCGTTTCTGAAAATTGAGAAAGGCGGAATGTGTCTTACCTCGAGTTGATCAACTTTTTCAACTATGGCGACGGACAAAAACGGACGGAAGTCTCCCAAAAATCCACTTTTCTTCTTTTCCCTTCGTTTTTCTCTCTCCTGGGCTTTCTCTCTCTTCAAAATCGGCACTATTCAGATATTTATTAAGCAGGATCGTCCCAGACGATGTCCCGATCGTCCTGGGACGATCTTCTCTGGACTCAAATCATCCAGAAGAAATTAATTCAATTTTATTTCGTCCCTGGACGAAACTCTCGGGTTCAGTTCGTCCCGACCCTTCCCGGTTCGTACAGACAAAATTGACAGATTCTTCACAATTTTCTTCAGTTCGTCCGGGACTAAGGCCAATTCGTTCGGGACTAAAATCACTTAAAAAAATAGCTTTTGAAGGGTTTTACACAGTTTAAACAAATCATGCTTTATTTGGTACGAACATGGATGAACCCATTTTGTACTCTAGAAGTCATATATATAAACTCCACTTCGTACAATAAAAACAGCTCTAAAATTGATGAGATCATGTGGGATGAACTGGTATGCATCTATTTTGTACTCTAAAAGTCATATATATGAACCATGATCATACAGTATGAAATGCACCTATTTTGTACTTTAGAATTTTTTATACTAAAAAATAGTAAGAAGACAGTAAGAAAGTTATCCCAGACGAAGGCTTAGTAATTATCGGGCATGCAAAAAACATTAAGATAATTTCAAAAATTAAAATTATCAAAATAATCATTGTAATAACATCATTTCCAATTGAACTGCAATTGTTGGTATGCCATATACTATCAGCTTCATTCAAATGTTAAATTGCATATCAAAATTTGGTAGGTGAATTGTTTGATCTATCAATTTCGTCATATCCCCCTTTCCTTTGATACAAGAATCCATTTATAATTCCATCCACCTCGTTCACTTATCTTCATTTTAATGAAACTACCATAACAAAGCATATAGTATGATTTAAAATCATACAGTACGATTAGTTTTAAAATTTTAAGTTTTGACTAACTCTCCCAATATGTGTGTGCATGATTACCCAATTAGATTCACACTCTATCATACTCTAAAAAATATTAAATTTATAGAATTCATTACATGAAATCCTAATCTACTATTTCTTGAAATCTTCAACTGTTTGGAATATAATTTCTCTGAAATGTTAGTACACACAAATATCAAAAAGAAAATATATCCAAGTATGATAGGATAAATCATAACAATAATATTTTGGTATCATCAAAAAACATGTTATATAAAACTTAATCTTGAAATCTAACTCGCAACCTTCCCATCACTTGAGACCACTCCCAATGAGTTCATACTATTAATCCAAACTCAATGGACCCAACTATTAACCCTTGGTCAACTTGGTTGACCAAGTCAATCAGGTTTAACCAAATACACAAACACTTGATTCTAGCTCAAATCCTTTGACCAATGCTTTTCTAAGCCAATCCAAACCCTTAGGGTGATCTACCAGGTCCCTAAGAGAGTCTCCTTCAAGGCCCAAGCCTTTGGCCCATTTCGGGTAGCCATAAGGCTTCACCCAAGTGTCCAAAGAAGGTTCTTTAGGAGCCAAAACTCAATCAAGGTCACCTCTGACAAACAAAACCACTTGCATTGGGTTCCCCATGACCAAACACACCTACCCTAGCTGGCCTAGCCCTTGGTTAACCTAGTCTAGGAATTTGGCTAACCCAAAGTAGTCATAACCAACTTCAACTGATCCCACTCCCAACCAAGGCTCCATCAAGCAAAGCTAAAACTTGCATTGGGTGGTTATAGGTCCATTGCATCTACCCTAGTCATCTCAGCCCTTGGTTTGATTTGGTTCAAGGCTTATGCTAGTTTGAAGTGGTCAAAATCACTTTGACTTTAGCCAATTTTTAGCACTGGTTAGATCAACTCCTATTGCCTATTGCATTAGGTGTCCCTTGATCCAATGCATCTTCCATATCAAACCCAGCACCTAGCTTAATCTGGGTTACACCCAACTTGACTTGGAACTATCCATGCATGGGTCAACCCGAGCCACTTTGATCAATTGGGCCTTATCATGCCCAATTGAGTTCACATTATGATCTTAAGACATAGTCTTCCCCATGGCATGAGTTTACCTCCTTCAAACTCAGAAAGCTTCCCTAGGCTGTCCCCTTCTATTTGGCAAGCATCTGTTGGCTCATTTGATCAATATTGACCATCTAAAGATGCGACCATGACTTGAATAGGGTGTCTCAATTAAATCAGCCTCATTTGAATTTAAGTATCAATATTCATCTCTAGAGCTTTCCAAGCATTTTTGTCCCTTCCCCCAGCTTCCTAATCCTTTTGAGAGTATGTTCGAGCAAACTCTGACAAATGTTCTTTGCCCTCCACTCGAATCATACTTTTGATGCTCCTACGGCCATGACGCTTGAAGAAAAAGTGTTCCTAGACATCATTTCAAGCTTCTTGATGCAAAATCTTACTAGTTAGAGTTTTCTTGTGGTATAAACCAAAACTTGAATTCCCTAGGTAGTATGGTCAAGTGTGAAACCATCATGCCAACAAATTTCCATCATTGGATTATAGGTTTCCTTCATCTTGATGGACTTTGCAAGATTTGGTGGGGTTTCACTAGTGAAATCTCTCGGATCATGCTGGAAAAGTTTCACGTGTATGAAGACGTGAAGGAGGTTGAAAACGTAATCAGAGCCTTTTATTTCTATCAATAGCTCAGATTAAATCCTATAGTCTTGAGCCACTTTAAACCATAGATGTATGATAAGATTATCCAATGGCTATCATTAAACCAACATTATATGGATGGCTAATCAGGTGGCTCCCACATTGATTTATTCATAAATTGAGTTTTCTTTTTCTTATAAAACATATAAATTCATAATTGATTTATTAATATATAATTAATGCATATTGAGCATATGATTAAGTCATGAAAGTGAATATTAATTATGAAATTAATAAGGAGTTTATATAGAGATTCGCAATCCCCTCAGAAATCTGTAACATCTCTCAGCAGAAGTGCTAACCAGCTGCGGAGCGTACCTGGCTAATGCAGTAAACTCAGCCTCGTACTGCATCACCGTCTTGCTCCCCTGAACAAGCCTCAGAAAGTTCTCCTGCATCTGCTGTCGTGCAGAAGGGGGAACAAACCAATCTCGGAATACCTCAGTGAACTCTTCCCAAGTAATCAAAGAGTTCAGTCTGCCCTGAAATCTGGCTGCCTGCTGGCCGTCCCACCAGTGCTCAGCCTCTCCGTCTAACAGAAAAACTGCTAACGGTACCTTCCTGTCTGACGGACACTGCATCCCGTCAAAGGTCTTCTCCACTCTCCTCAGCCACTCTTCAGCAGCTCTGGGCTCAACAGCGCCCTCAAACCTCGGAGGTTTCAACCTCAAAAACAACTGCAAATGTCTATCCAGGTCATCAGATCTGACAGTAGAAGCTCTACTCTGAGTCTCGCTCATCATCTGAGCAACCAGCGAAGCAAACTGAGAAAGCGTATCAGCACCGACCACTGGGGCTGTACTCCCCACTGGTGCTGCCTGATCGGCACTCTGACCATCTGTCATGTCTGGGTCTGGCTGATCCATACAGAAAAATCCAGAAAATCCGGAAAAACTATCACAAAAACAACAAAAATAAAAAGCCAAACAAATCAAAATTACCCCCCAGACAGACTTACTGATCACTTCCTATAGCTCTGTTTCACAAAATTCTCAAATTCCAAAACCATTGCTCTGATACCAAAAAAGCTTGTCACGACCCGACCCGAGACGAGACGGATCCCGCCCGTGCTGGATCGCGACGGAGCTGCACTAACCAGGATCTAGCTTTGGAATTTGGTTCGGAACTGAATCTTCCAAATAATTAATTCACACAGACTAACAAACACAGAGCTACTATGTATCATCAAATGCAGCGGAACAAAACATCTATCCGATTTCATTTCCTCAAAACAATCATCTACAGAACAGTACATGGCTTTCGACAGAAAGAAAGACAGAACAGAAAAGCCATGACTGTACAAAATCAAAAGTACAAAAGTACCTATACTGATCAGACTCTGAACTAATCCTGGACTTCCTTGCCTTTCCCCGAACCTGAAAACCACCAGAAAGCAAGGGTGAGCTCAACAGCTCAGTAAAGCAACAAACCTCCAATCAAAATCCTCAGAATCTCAAAACCAACACAGCAGACAAATCCGTACAGAATCGAAACAGATTCGGACAGATATCAAATCAACAAAACTGTACGGAAATGGAAGTTGTATCAAATCAGAAACATAACAGATCAGACATATCAGATCAACAGAATCAGAATCGTACAGATCATATCGGAACAGAACAAATCATATCAGAATCATGTAGCAGATATCAGATATTTAATTAATAGCTAAATTCCCTGACACTGACTGAATCTCATAGGATCCAGGCCACTTATGCCTCCCTTTGTGCTCACGGCACCAAAACAGATCAGATCAGATGTGCTTATAGCACCAGAATACATATATAGTGCATATAGCACCTAAACAGATTGTTTCCTCGGATCCGGAACAGAACAGATATCAGATTTCATATTGAGCTCATTTCAGAATTCCCAGACACTAACTGAATCTCATAGGATCCAGGCCCCTTATAACTCCCTTTATATAGCATATACAGATAGCATATGAATTCAGAAGATTTCCGGACAAAACAGAAATTACTCAAAAATCGGGCAGCACAACGGCAGTATACAGAATTTACACAATTTTCCTGAAAATCAAAATTCACCAAATTCGCACAGAATATAGATATCAACATTTTAGAACATTTATTCTACTGCACAGATAAATTCCAATTTCACAGAAAAATCTGGTCGACTAAAAACACAGTCAAATCAAAAATACCCGGACAAAAATCTTTAAAAAATAACCAAAATATGCACACTAGGCACGTCAACAATATACAGAAAGTTACGCGGTAAAAACTGAGCCAATCAACAGATACGGACAAAAATCATTAACGAAAACGAAATCCGGACAGAATATACCGCCAAACACGACGGTTCTGAAAATTGAGAAAGGCGGAATGTGCCTTACCTCGAGCACAGCAATTTCCTCAACAGCCACTTCGGGCGAAAACGGCTCCGCGTCGTCCGAAAATCCACTTTTCCACTTTTTCCTTCGTTTTTCTCTCTCCTCAACTTTTTCTCTCTCTTCAAAATATCTCATTTCTATATATATCCAGACTGATCGTCCTGGACGATCAAGCTTCGTACCGGACGATCCATGAAGAGAGTTATTTCGTCCAGACGAAAATTGCATATCGTCCCCGGCGAAGGATTCACTGACTTATTTTCGTCCAGACGATCCTGATTTCGTCCAGACGAACCAAACAGCCAAACATGATTTTCTCAGCACAACCTGTACCGATCGTCCCGGACGATCCGACTTCGTCCGGACGAACCTGGAGCAAAAACTGATATTACACTAAGAGAGTCTCCTTCAAGGCCCAAGCCTTTGGCCCATTTGGGTTAGCCAAAATGATTCACCCAAGTGTCCAAAGAAGGTTCTTTAGAAGCCAAAACTCAATCCAGGTCACCTCTGACCAAGCAACCACTTGCATTGGGTTCCCCATGACCAAACACACCTACCCTAGCTGGCCCAGCCCTTGGTTAACCTAGTCTAGGAATTTGGCTAACCCAAAGTAGTCATAACCAACTTTAACTGAGCCCACTCCCAACCAAGGCTCCATCAAGCAAAGCTAAAACTTGCATTAACCCAAACCCTTAGGGTTATCTACCAGGTCCCTAAGAGAGTCTCCTTCAAGTCCCAAGCCTTTGGCCCATTTGGGTTAGCCATAAGGCTTCACCCAAGTGTCCAAAGAAGGTTCTTTAGGAGCCAAAACTCAATCCAGGTCACCTCTGACCAAGTAACCACTTGCATTGGGTTCCCCATGACCAAACACGCCTACCCTAGCTGGCCCAGCCCTTGGTTAACCTAGTCTAGGAATTTGGCTAACCCAAAGTAGTCATAACCAACTTCAATTGAGCCCACTCCCAACCAAGGCTCCATCAAGCAAAGCTAAAACTTGCATTGGGCCATTATAGGTCCAATGCATCTACCCTAGTCATCTCAACCCTTGGTTTGACTTGGGTCAAGGCTTAGGCTAGTTCAAAGTGGTCAAAATCACTTTGACTTTAGCCAATTTTTAGCATTGGTTAGATCAATTCCTATTGCCTATTGCATTAGGTGTCCCTTGACCCAATGTATCTTCCATATCAAACCCAGCACCTAGCATAACCTTGGTTGCACCCAAATTGACTTGAACTATCCATGCATGGGTCAACTCGAGCCACTTTGATCAATTGGGCCTTATCATGCCCAATTGAGTTCACATTATGATCTCAAGACAAAGTCTTCCCCATAGCCTGAGTTTACCTCCTTCAAACTCAGAAACCTTACCTAGGATGTCCCCTTCTATTTGGCAAGCATCTATTGGCTCATTTGATCAATATTGACCATCTAAAGATGCGACCATGACTTGAATAGGGTATCTCAATTAAATCTGTCTCATTTGAATTTAGGTATCAATATTCATCTCTAGAGCTTTCCAAGCATTTTTGTTCCTTCCCCCATCTTCCTAATCCTTTTGAGAGTAAGTTCGAGCAAACTCTAACAAACATTATTTACCCTCCACTCGAACCATACTTTGATGCTCCTACGGCCATGACGCTTAAAGAAAAAGTGTTCCTAGACATCATCTCAAGCTTCTTGATGCAAAATCTTACCAGTTGGAGTTTTCTTGTGGTATAAACCAAAACTTGAATTCCCTAGCTAAGTAGTCTGGTCAAGTGTGAAACCATCATGCCAACAAATCTCCATCATTGGATTATAGGTTTCCTTCATCTGGATTGTCTTTGCAAAATTTGGTGGGATTTCACTGGTGGAATCTCTCGGATCATGCTAGAAAAGTTTCATGGCAATAAAGACGTGAAGGAGGTTGAAAACGTAATCAGAGCCTTTCATTTTGATCAATAGCTCAGATTAAATCATGTAGTCTTGAGCCACTTTAAACCATAGATGTATGATAAGATTATCCAATGTCTATCATTAAACCAACATTATATGGATGGCTAATCAGGTGGCTCCCACATTGATTTATTCATAAATTGAGTTTTCTTTTTCTTAGAAAACATATAAATTCATGATTGATGTATTAATATATAATGAATGCATATTGAGTATATGATTAAGTCATGAAAGTGATTATTAATTATGAAATTAATAAGGAGTTTATAGAGAGATTATAATTGCATTGTTATTATTAAAAATAATAACATGTTTTATATAAGTTGAGGAATATTGTGGTTTATTAAAACCAAAGGCTTAAAAATGATGGGTTACTTTATTTTTGGGGGTATTTTTAGTATGATGAATACCTAAAGCATTAAAGACAAATCCTATGAAAATATTTAATTTGTTGGATATGATTAACTTAATTACTTTGGTTGATAATATTTATTGTGTGATATATTAAATATATGAGTGATTTAGATTCTTTTGAATCTAGGATTTTGGAACAATGTATGTTTAAGCAATAAAGATTGGAATCATGATCAAAATGTTAGTTCAACTAATTATGGTCTCGACCTAATAGGTGACTTTTTTATAGGGTAAGAAATAAACATATGCTTCCTTTTTATGGGTGTTTTCCTTGCTACTTGCTTCTATGTTTTTGTTGTCAATAATATATGATAAAACATGTTTATTTAATGACAATAATTCAAGTGATCATTTTGATATGATTGCTAAATAGCCTATCATGTTATTTTGCTGCACAAATTCATATAAGTTTAATATGCATTCTTTTGATTTGTTGAGAATAATTATTGCCCATATGAGTCATCAATTTTATTAATATCTTTTTTTTTTAATCAATTTTACTAATATGTAGCTATATTACATGTCATAACCTTCCTTAAGAGCTATTATTGCAAATAAAAAAATGTATAATACATACTTATGTGTATGATGCATATAATGTAGATGATAAACTCTTTTTTAACATTGGCTAAGTGGATTGACAAGTCAATAAAGTGATGATACTATTAATAGTTATTGGATTTTTTCTTAAGATTGGTGCATGGCTTTCTTAGTGAGGTATTGTAGTCAAGCAACTATAAATGTGTAAATTTTGATATAATTGGTGGATGTATAAATAAGCATACTGACTGGTAAGTGAATGTTTTCACATTTGAACATAGATATTATTAGTTGACATAGATGATTCCTATAAATTTTATGGTACAAAAAGGATTACTAATTGATTTCTAAATAAATAAATAAATAATCTCATCTGTTATATATTGGTTATAACTATTGTAATATAATGCTTATTTTTAACTAATATATCTTTATTTGCTTATATTTATGCCTCATTCATTGATATTTATATTTTACTAAGTGCATTGATGCATGTTATATTTTACTCAGTGGAATTTCACCTGCAGAGTTCATTCTTGTACGCTCATGCTATTACTTTGTGATTTTAGATTACTAGTTGTAATTTTTATAAAGGAATTTATAGGTTCATGCTTCTGGTCCAATTATGATTAGAATTATTTAATTAATTTAATATTATAATTTGATTTCATTTAAACTATTGTACATATTTAGCTTGTATTTTGAGTTTAGATGCTCAGATGATTTTAATAATAATAATACGTATTATTGAAATAACATTTTTGTTTGCTTTTAGAATTATTCTTAAACTTTTAGCTCACATATTCCTTTTAGTTATTGTTATTTTCCTTTTAGGTCCATTGTCTGGGTGCAACATCTCTCCCCTCAAACCCTCAACCGCTCTTCTTATTTATTAACATTTGTCTACCCAGCCCTCCAATCCCTTAGATTAATTTTTCTTTTGCTAAAATAATCATGACAATATGTAAAGAGTTTCTCATCCTAACATTAATCTTTAATTTGACATAACGTAAATAAGTTGAAAATAATCCTAAGACAAAACATTTTTATTTTAAAATGTCAAAAAAAAGAAAAAATCACAAGATCTAATTCAATTGAAATTTTTCTGCGAAAACTAGAAGACTTTGATTTTTAAATTTATAATCTTGAAAAAAAAAATCTTCTTCTCTTTTAATAATTAGTTCATTAATCATTCTGTAACTCTCAAAATTTAAAAATTAAAATAAATACAAAAACAAATCTACAAAAGATAAAAATACACCATCTTTCATGAAAAATGTGCGCAAATTTAACCAACAAAACTTAATGTAAATGTATTGGAAATTCAAATTCTGCCTTTCAAAGATTTTGTTGAGGGACTTTTGAGCAAATTTAATTGAAAATTCATGCACATTAATATTCGTTAGGCTTCAAATCCAAAATCATGTAAGTGAAACTAAAATATTGGACCACTAGAAGGAGATAGCCCGTCATCAAAGAAATTCCTAAAAATACACATCTTTCATGAAAAATGTGCGCAAATTTAACCAACAAAACTTAAATGTAAATGTATTGGAAATTCAAATTCTGCCTTTCAAAGATTTTGTTGAAGGACTTTTGAGCAAATTTAATTGAAAATTCATGCACATTAATATTCGTTAGGCTTCAAATCCAAAATCATGTAAGTGAAACTAAAATATTGGACCACTAGAAGGAGATAGCCCGTCATCAAAGAAATTCCGTAGCAAGTTCTTGTTATTATTGTAGACTGCTGCATTATTCACAAGAAGTTGAAAGAATAATGGAGAAGAAACCTCAAAGAGCGTACAGCCCCAAATTTAAACCCTCAAGAATTGCCACAGGGTTATCAAATACACTGGAGAAATTATTTATGTATCGCTGGGAACTGAAGGACATAAGGTTTGCAGGGTCGATGCTACATCTGAACTTCTGCTCTTGAAAGAACTCTAGAAGAACTCTTCGGACCGCCGGTATGTTACAGGAAGCACCGGCGAGCACGACCTCATCCACTTCTTCTTTCTCGAGTCCGGCGTCCCTCAAGCACCTCATGATTCCGGTGCGAAGTAGCTTGAGATTTATCTCCACTACCCATCCCCGATCGACCAATTGTCTCATCTCCATGCCTAGTCGCTCAATCTTAAACTCCCCCATAGCCGAGCCCAAACATAGGGCGTCCTTGGCGCGCTCGCATTCCGTTCGGATGTTATGGAGAAAGACGGCGTCTAAGTCGTTGCCGAAACTCGAATGAAGCACTGAAACCATGTAGTTGAAGAGTGGGCAGCCCAAGTCGGAAACAGCGGCCATTATATTTAGATCCTGATCTTGATCTTCAGCGCTGAGCAGAGAGATTTCAAGGAATTGACCTCCGAGTTCGAATACGAGGACGGTTCTGCGTCCGGGCGTATTGAGAGATCTGTAAAAGGATGCGGCAAGAACCGACCTTTGGATAAAATGGTCAATGCGAACTCCTGCGGCGGCGGCGGCGGCGGAGAGTTGTGATTGATACTGGCTGGGGTTGCTGCTGGCGGGGATTAATACGACAATGTTTTGGATTCGTTGTCCTTATTATAAAATTAATAATATTTTTTTTCTAATATTATATATATATTAATTTCCATATAAGCAAATTTTATAAAAAAAAATTCAAATTTTGTCTAAAGATTCAAACTTGATCACTTCTTCTAATAACCAGGATTTCGCCACTTAATCTAATCTTACAAAGATGAATAAGATCTATTTAAGAATTTAACTTATTTAATATTTTTTTAATAATTTTTTAAGATTTTCTTAAGAAAATGATGATCTATTTGGCGTTTTCTTAATACGTCAAAAAGATTAGCATTTTCTTAAAATCATTTTACATTTTTGTTTTTTTTTTTTTTAAATTTTCAATAATCATGCTTGTTTTTTTAATTACTTTATAATCAAGCTCCATTTTTAAAATAACTCTTTGGTGTCTTTACTAAGTTTATTAGATAAAAGAGAGATTTATATTATTGCCACTAATATTTTATCTCTTTATATATCTAATATTTAGCTTTGATATTTATTTATCTAACTCTATAAAAAAATATTATTGATAAGCCACTAAAAATCATCTTGATCCGGCATGAGTCTCCAGACATATTTGAATTAGAAATTTTAAAAATTAAATTAGGGAACATAAACTCCAATTTTAACAAACTCATGGTCAAACTGAACATCTCGACGAGGTAAATATAATGACATCAAAAAAAAAAAAAAAGACAACATCAAAATCGGTCAAATCTAAGCTTAAATGTACTCAAATCAATGACTTAAAGTATATTTGAAAGCTTCAAAATATTAATTAGGTCACCAAATGATATTCAAATATAGCATGCTTATAGTTGAATCAAGCAGCTCAACGAGTCGATCCAACAAGCCCAAGATCACTTAATTCCAACATCATCAAGTCACTTAAATTCTAAAAAAAAGCTCTATGATTGATGAAATCAATATGAGCAGTCTGATGTAGTACTACAAATTTTCTTCGGATATTCTCCATATTCAAGGCGCACGACAAATTCAAAAATTTTAAATAAACCTCTGTTCTCTATATGGGGGGAGACTTTTGGATGGGGTTTGGACTTGCGGCTAAAGATTCAAGAGAGCCTTGAAGTGAAAAAAAAAATCCTAGAGTTCCACCCAAGAACTAATACCGATGAATCTTCTGACACTCTAAAATCTAATGGAAGGATTCAATTACTTAAACCTATAAATAATTAACTCATCCATTAATCAAACACAACCAGACAACTATAGCTACTACAAAATCTAAAATACAAAAGCAAAGCTACATTATTCATTTCATCAAAACATAAATGCAATAATCTAGATGGCTTTTAATCATCTATATGTCAGAATATTTAAAACTGAATTACAAAATAATACCTTAGATTCTCAGACTTAGAATATTTTTCTCTAACACTAAATCTGCTACATTGAGTCGTTGCGTTTTGCTAAAATTTTAAAATGAACAAAATGAGCATAATCAACCCAACATATATACTTCTTTCCTTATCCATCATAGATATCATTATCTAGTTCAAAATATTAAATAATAGTTTAATGAAATTGTAATAACTAAAGAAATAAATGATAAATTCACAAAAAAAAAAAAAAATTCTAGAGTTCAATACATACATGCTTTCATAATCCTTACTTATACTTAAATTACCATTTTCATAGAGGTTTTCAATATTTCACAGAGCACATGTTATCGAAGATCATTTGATTTGCACTTTTACATGACTTGTTCATTTCGTTTGAGTTTTGAAGAAATTAAAATTTTTAATATTTGGTTATAAACATCATTTGTGCTTAATTCATTAAAAATACCAAACTATGTAATACAATGAATATAATAAACATGTTTTGATGTATGCTCATATTTCAAGTGTAGCAAGAATTATAACAAAATATTTTCATATAACCTCCGATACTTACTTTCAATAAGTGGGTCCAGAATCCCTTCAATAAGTGGGTACATAATCCCTCTCACATCCACATTATACAAATAGGACCAGAACATAACATATGGGGCCTTTGTTATATATCAAAGAGTGCACTTTTTCACATATCAAAACAAGTTTAATATTATGCCATGGAATCATGAATTCAAGAGTAGCTAATTTATGATCTCAATGTCGTATTTAAATAATGTATGAATTGCCAGAATTATCAGTAAAAGCTAAATTATATGTATAACAATATACTCACTATAGATTAATCTTTAAATTTATAACTTTAGGGAATTATTTAGCTGAATATTTTAAGATTGTTATATAACTGCCATATTTACTTGAAAAATATCAATTCATATACTTAGAAAATTTATTAGGAAAAACTAACTTGTGAAATTTTGATTTTATATAGTCAAAATGCTCAAAATAAAGGACAAAACAACATATTAAAACATAGATTTTATATAATCAAACTCTATCTGCATTTTAACTTTATAACTTCAGGCCCTAAAAAATTCATAAAGCCCAAGAAAAATAAATTTATAGTCGTACTTTTTATAATTGGAATTAAAATCATAGATATGAGTTTAAAAGTCTACCTCGTGCTCTATGAAATCCTTAACTGGCCTGACATACAAAATTCAAACTTTAGCCACCAAATTTTCTTTTCTTCTTTCTCTCTCTTATGTTTTCCCACTTTTCTCCTCTTCTCTTATCCGACAAGTTGGCTAGGTGAGGGTTTACATAAATGAATTTAAATCTTTTAATTATATAAAAATCACTAATTTGATATAATGTGGTAGCGCTCAACTATCTAGCACCACTGCACTCCAAGAGAACCTTTCAGCTTCTCCTAGAATCTCTCCATCAAACACTTGGCATTATAGAGGCATCTCTCAATGCCACAACACACACTCCAATCCTCCGCCAGAATGTCACGATGCTACCAATCCCAGTGTCAAGGTGGTTGCATCAATGTAGATTGAGGTTGACTACATGATATTGTATTTAATGAAGTCTTTATGTATCTACCCATGAGTGATATGTTGCATATACATCTGTATTCGTAGATGGTTCGTATGTATTGCAGATCTTTAACTTATAGATCAACTATTGTGTGCATAACAAAATCCTTGCATTTGCATGTGGGTGCTTGCATTATCTATTGTGTGCTACTGATCATCATCCATAAGTTATGTCTTTATACATATGGCGAATCTTCTGTCCGTGCTAGCGAGCATATGTGCTTGCCACGCTCTTCTACCTCATGCTTGTAGAGAATCCACCAATATCAGTTATGCATTCACTATTATTGCATGGAGATAGGTTCTCTTTATACATCACAAGCTTTCTTCCATTATGCGTGAGCAAACTACGCTGAATGTAGATCTTCTAGTGCCACTCGTGGATAAGTTTTAGTATCTTCTACCATATATATCCCTTTATTAGTGCTCTTATGTAGATGAAGTAGAGGTTGTCGCATCTTCTTGCATGATTGTTGTGCTGATTATTATCAACTTCCTCTTTGTTATTCACAAGACAGTGATGCAAAGCAGTTGCTTTATTCACTAAATGCTTTTTATTCAATCACTTTGAGTGTATTCATAAGATAATTGTCAGTATTATTGTCCACAAGTGAATGTAGTTGTCTATCTGTAGATTAACATTGCTCGTGGGATGAGTTGCATTCATTGTTGATCTATCATCAAGTTCCTTATGCATGTTGATCAATGAACTGCTGCATTTCTTGCATGGAACTTTATTGCTCGTAGGCGATAGGCTACATGTGTCACCCCTTTTTTTTATTAATGTTTATAGGGAATTCGTTGCATCCATTATAAATTCATCACATATTCTTCATACTTCATTCTTGGATACATCGCCATGTTCATTACAACTATTACACTTCCTTCCACAAATACGACTGTTGTGTGTCACTTTTCATTCTCCACAGAAGACTTTTCATTCACATGTTATTTTTATATAAACTATAGGTTAAACTGAATACTGAATCTGATGGTGTCCCATGCTTCCTCTATCAAGATGGTTAGGATTGACCCAAACATCCCCAATAGTTTACATAATATTTCAAGCACTATAAACTTCCCCTAATTAAAATGATATTGAACTCTTAGGTACTGAGGTAACTTTCAGTGAAATATTTAGAATTTGATTAAAAAAAGCTATAATGTTAAGCATGCTCACTATGGGTGATGACAACTTGACAAGTGTCACCCTAATTGATTCTATGAGGAGGGACGATTGTTTTTTATAAGGCATATATTGGAAGGTGACTGTGACTAATTTCAAATCGACTTAGGCTTCATTTGGGACGGCTTTCTTACCACTTTTTAATTTTAGCACTAAAATTTTAAATTTAAATTTTTGTACTGAAAAACTGCTTTAAGAAGCAGTAAGAAAATTATCCCAAACGAAGCCTTAGACTAAACATAAGAATTTAGGCCATGTTCAATACATTAAGCAATACCAAAAGCTCGAATGCACGTTATCAAGAAATATCATAACCATAACATATTAATGTCATCACAACCAAACTAACCATCATATTAGAGGACTCATTATGATAATCAATGGTGACATCAAAGCCTGGCAAACTATTCAATCATTTTGGATTATTTCCCTAATCATAATAGAATCATCAAAATGTTTAGAAGATATTTCTCATATCCCTTTTAATATTGAATATAGAGTTGATATTCTTTGATTACAGTTATATGATATTAGCTCGTTCATGAGCTTTAAGTAAAAAAGTCATCCCAAATGAAACCTTAGGATCATAAAGTCTTCTTTTTCATGCACCTGGAACTTTTTTAATCCATATTGCTGGAATTTCTTCAAAACAAAGAGATGGAAGAACCTTAAAAAAAGAAAAAAAAAAAAAAAGAGATGGAAAAACCTTCACTCAATCCACAAATTATATTGAGTTAGAAGTCTCTGGCCTGATATATTAACCATTCAAGCATAATATGGCAAGTTGAATCCATCCCTTATACCCACCCACTCACAAACTAGAGAACTTATGACCCTTCATCTCTCCACCACTTCTTTTTATCTCTCAAAATCAATCTCCCTGGCTTTGTCTCTCTGTCTTTATCCTTCTCTTGTGCTCTCTATTGTGAGGTATTTCAAGAATTTTCTCTTCTATATAGCATTGAAGTGGGAATTTAGTTAACATTTTAAGAAGACTTGTAAGAAAAAAAAATGGGAAATGTTGTACTTATATCAAAGGATATTCTCATTCTCTCTGCTCTAAATCAAAATGAGCTATGATAAGAGTCTTTTACATAAAAACATTGCTAAACTAAAAGAAGATGCCAAAGATCTATTAGGGCATTTTCCACTCTAAAATATCATAAAACTTCAAAATGCAATAGTTCATCTCCAAAGGAACTCCATTTTTCTTTTTTCATGCGCTTCTTTGCAAAGATAATCATCTCTCTCTTGTTTCGCATGCTTCCTACGAAGCTAAGCGGAATGCAAAGGTTTTTTTTTTTTTTTTTTTTTTTTTTTTTTTTTTTTTTTTTTTTTTTTTTTTTTTTTTTTGACGTAGATGAACAATCCGACACCAATATTGGCATCGCATTGTTCACCTGCCCATTTTTTGCTTGAGGTTTGGAGTTTGAATGCAATGATTTGCAAACAGCATACAATGATATACAATTCGGTTGGAGATGATCTCAGACCACATAAAACCCTCAATTTCACAAGCAATGTTCTTTGATATCACTTGCTAGATAATGAAGAAAAAAAAAAGAATAAAATTTTGGCCAATTAATTATAATCCAAAAACTTAAAACATTGAGAAAAGGCCAAACACTTCACATTTGCACATTAACATATTTTTAACTATCTAATAAAACATTAGATCTTATACTGTTATAGTTTCTTACCATTACAGCCCTCTCCTAGAACAGGATTGAAAAAAAAAATCAGAGATCCAATTCGTTTCAATTGGATTATGATTCCAAACTATGCATAGCCATTATTTTGCTCAATTGATACTACCAAGGCACCTATCAGATAGTTTTAAATTACATATATTTCTCAAATAATTGAAAGTGGGGAGTAGGAACCAAACCAAAAACTACATGGCGGATTTCCTACTCAAACAGAAACTCATTTATGCACTGCAGAATGCAGAACAAGGATTTCAGTCTTCATCACATGGTGGGAAGAAATCAATAATCTGAATGCCCCTTCCAGCTACAGCAATTTGGTACCTTTTTCTGATCAAGAAGACAATGGCACATTAGAATCATTTATAATATGAAGAAAATATAAAAGCGATAATGATATTAGGGAAATTGCCGACCTGTCAGAGGTAATTACATCAAGAGATTCTGGCTCAGGTACACTGATGATTAAATGAGCACGTTCAATGAGCTTTCCGCAGAGTCCAATCTGCCAGCATCGAATCCTTTGATCCAGACCCGTAGAAATAACCCAAATGCCATTTGTCCAAATACCTACATTGAGAACAATTGAGTTGGAATAACATGGAAGACAAATAAAAGGCAGGTCCTTACTAAGCAAGATTCTGTATGAAATAAGATAAATGGATAGGAATATGGTCTTCAATATGAATTGTGTATTTAAAAAATCAATATCTTCTACAAATATTGTCTAATGACAAAAGTACACCCCGGGTTCACATAAGCCTACTCCCTCAAGTGAGAGTAAAAACATAAAAGATACATAAATAAATCAATACAACTAAAAGTTCAAAAATAAAGTGGTTCAATCATGGTTGCAGATCTTCGACCCCTTCTCTGATAAACTTTCAATGGTCGAATGTCCTCATCAATTATGCTTATCTTTTAATGGCCAACATTCTGCACCATAAAGCATTGCAGGTCTCACCACCATCTTATAAAATTTTCCCTTAAGTTTGAGGGTAACTTTTTAATCACACAACAAATCCAATGCATTCCTCAACTTCAACCATCCAACTTAAATTCTACTAATAATATCCCCATCTAATTAATCATCACTCTAAACAATAGACCTGATAATATCATAAAGGTAGAAGGAAATAAATAGTAAAGGGGACACATTCATAAAGAAATTCAAGCGTAGGCTAATAGAAATCAAAACACTGAGAAATGCAACATTGATAGAAATTGTTTAGAGAATAACAGGAGGATTCTAGATTTTGGCACATATACCATGTTAGAAAAGAGAATTGACAAGAACTACATTTATATTAAATTTTCGTGAACTGCAAACTTACATGTGTCTATATTTAAGCGAGAGAAGAGGACAACATCAACATCAACATCAAGCCTTTATCTCACTATATGGAGTCTGATACATGAATCTTTTTCTCCATTGTGCATTGTCAAGAGTCAAATTTTCATTTAAATCTAAAAAAGAAAGGTCATTTCTAATATTTTCTATCCAAGTCTTCTTAAGTCTACCTCCACCTTTCTTAACATAAGTCAAATCTAATACATCTATTCTCCTAACCGGGTCATCGGAAGGCTGCCGTTTAGAATGAGAAATAACACTAATAATAATAATAATAATAATAATAGCATACATTCCTATTATAAATAGTTAGCATAAGCAATAATTTAGATATGATAATATTATATAAAACTAAGTTACCTCCATCAATCACAATAGGATTTTCTTTTTTATAATAGGAAATTTGATGAAGAGTTTATCAATGCCAGATTCCATGACATGCAGAAATAGTACAAAGCATACTCTTCTCATCAAAAATCTCCACAAGTTACAGTTGGCACTATTTGTCTTACTCATTACATTAGTAACGTGCTATTAGAAAATAGCAATCCCAACTTCAAAATTAATCAAATGAGGTAGGTCTTGGATACCTTTCACTGATGAGCTGTGAGCCGAGTTGACACTTTGCCTTTGAAGTATTCTAATGTGATGATCATTCTTCATAAGGCTATAAGAACACCTTTCTACGAAGCTTGATCCTACAAGAGATTATCTTTTCTCTTCAGTGAAATACGAAGTTCTGCATAATGATCAAAACATCAAATACATAAAAATACCTGATGGTTGAGAAAGATTAATATTCTGCATATGTTTTGCATCACTAGTTTTACCACAGCTTGAAGCTGAGTTTGCCATTGGCCCATCAACCTTAAAGGAAAGGTAGTGCACTGCTTGGTCATCCCCACCACTTACAACACAATAAACTCGTCCTAATTTGTCATTAGAATCCTTCACTTCTGACACATGAAGGCAATTGACACCCGACTGGTGAACAGAACTGAGAACAAGTAAAGGCAGAAGTTCTCGTCTTGTGAAAGAGGTCATGGAATGAGAAACAGGGGAAAAGGAGGAATCGGAACTTCTGGTATGGTGACCACCTATTTGATCACTCACAAGGTAGCTTTCTTGCCCACATGAGGATTCAGGAGCAATAGGTTCAGAACTTATGGAATATGAGCCATTTCTAAGTTCATTTTCGCTCATAGAATCTCTCATTTTCTTCTCACTAGGTTGATTAATCAAGTATCTCCAAAATCGTCCACCTTGACTTCCTCTCCCTGTTCTAGGCCTTCTTTGGCAATCAATAAGCAATTGAGGCTGATAATCTAAAACAAGCTGCATAAAATTCTCCACTACTTCAGTAAGATCCCAGAAAGAGATGCTACCATCTGTAGATCCACTAATAATAATATGCATTACACGAGTTGAAATAATACCTACAAAGATGAAAATTATAGTTAGTAAAATAAAGCTGATGGGATAAATAATAAAATTGGGAGGCGAGCTGAATCAACTAATATGTTTCTAGAAACATCAACAACTCAGATGAAGAGATCACAAATAAGTGGAATAAAAAAGGTCATAGTACAGAATCTTATATTATCCTCGAGCTAACTTTCTTATACTTCAATCTACTAGGAGAACATGAGATAGAATCCAAAGATTATGAAAGATATGCAAGAATTATGGAATTCACTTGAGGATATTTAATTAGGCTGAACTTCCATTAGTAATATCTCTCCCCGTCATTTCTTTAAGCAAGGGTACCATAAATTTAAATGATCTCCCTTATTTATAATTTCATTTTTTGTTAAAGGCCGGGCCTAGATTAACCTATAAATTAGGACCCAACTAGGGCATTTGATTCCAAGCAACCTAGAATTATTCTTCCGTCACATAAGGTATTGTAAGCTTGATCTCCTCCAAATGATTGATAAGAGGCACCAACCACCTCAAAGTCATAACATACAAAAAATCCTCAGCACCATAAGCAATAGAATATGAACAATGACGGAACCGTTTCACCTAAACAGAAATTAAAATTTCCTATCTTACTTTTATAGGAATATTTAAATATATTTAATATTTAGACATCCTAGTTCGTCCAGATACTTCGAAGTTTCTAGTAGGTATGCTAATCTGAAAGAATAACCTATATTCAGGCCAGCCAGGACTCGTTTCTACTTGGGCTCTCTTTCATTATGTTCACTTCGTTCATAATAAACTAGCACTCATTTGTAAATTGAGCATCACAAAAGAGTCAAATATGCTGCTCTTGGGATGAATTGTGTGTGTGTATATATATATATATATATCTGTGCCTTTGTCTTATATATTTTAAAATTTATAAATATTATTAAATGCTCATATACTTATATTAATATGATTCTTATTTTATTAATTTTTAATAATATTATTATTTATTACGTCATCCAGTTCGACCCCGATTCAACCGGTCAAACCGTGAACCTCCCTCTTCCGATTCGTTGTCCGGTCCAGTTTTCATAACTTTGAAAAAATATGAACTGAATGGTGATAAAATAAGTCACGTTAAATGCAAGTGATAAATTAAATGATAATGTAGTCATTAAACTAATAAATTAATGTTCCACAGTAGTTTGTGTGGGCTCCAAAAATTTGCACCCCGGTCTTTCCACGATCCCTTTCGTTTTTATGTAGGCGAGGAGAGTTTTAATGAGTTTTTCCGGGGTAAATTTTCAGAAGACTTATTGGGTTTTAGATAAGACATTACCCAAAGATTTAGCCCTCATTTTTTTCGGACTTTATGATATGAGTTCAGATTTTCTATAGGCGTAAGCCCCTATAGTTAATTACTCCTCTCGATAATGAGAGAACTTTCGATTAAGGTTAGTCATTGAAATAGGCACTTAGTACCCAGCGTATAGTGGCAGCAGAATTTGATATTGAAAATTGAAATTTTATCACCGTACACTTAAAGCAGATGGAGGGAACGATGATGAACTCGATCAAGATCACATTGTTCCGTCAACCCGGGCCATCATGGTCCCTAATCTACTTAGTTAGAGGAGGCAGTCAACCCAACATGCCGAGTGATCCTTGTCGACAGCCATGGGTTGCTTCGTCCAAGGTTACCTTGTAGATTTGGGATGAATGTTTTCCTAAAGGAACAGATTTGAATCCACCTTAGCAAACAAATGACTTTTTGCCTTATCAATTATATTCTATTGATTCATTATTCAATGATTTAGAGACATTGGGGAACATACATGCTCTAGTAGTGAGCGTAATTTAGTGGAATCATTTGGGGGCAAAACCACCCGATCAGAGGGCCCCGATCATAATCGTTTACCTGTGGTACCATTTGACGATAGGACCACCGGTTCGAGGACACGTGTCACGTCCTTATTGGCAAGAGATAGTTTGAGAATGAATCCTAGTGATATATATGTAAAATTCACATTTTGGCTTGTGCAAGCACTCGTGCAATATTACAGTCATTTTTGGGTATTGTCGACGTTCTGAACGCAAAGATGAAGTCCGTTTTGCGGACGGACGCCGTTTAGACAATGTAGTGCAATGTAATGTTTGTCGATTTTTTATTTCGACCACCTTCGTTCAATTCAACCGCGAGGGGGCCCTCCCATAGATAAATTCGATGCTCTGATTGCATTGGCACGATCTGTACGGCGATTGGAAGGCATATGAGAACTTAGGTGACGCGTCGTGCTCTCCAAAAGTTGCACTCGTAGATCATCACTTTCGTCATCTTCGTTCCCACTGATTTGGCATGTATGTGAATGTCAACAATTTGCAAGTCACATGACATGTTATTTTGAAAAGATATAATAGTTGTATTATTTTAATGAGCATGTTATCATTTAATTTTTTGCAATATTTAACACGATACATTTTATAATCACATACCAGATATTTTCCATGAAAAATGATCAAATCACCATCAAAATATAAAGGATGATAATTTTTCATCATTTTTAAAATATTAGTAGCCAAACTGTAGAGTAGAACAAAAATAGATATAGTTTAGAATACTCTACTAATAATAATACCATTATTCATACTTATACCATGTCAGCTTACTAATATTTATCGAACAGATAGAACAGATTAACAATTGAGTTAATACACAAATTTAGGCAAATTCAAATGTAGAGAGACATACCATAAGCACTGATACAAAGAGGAACAGCAACATGTTTCAGCGCAAGAACGGGAGATGGTTGTGGCATCAATAAAGCAACATCAAACCTGTCAAATGGATGTTTACAAATAACAATATCAAAATCATTGTTTAAAAATAGGCGGTGTAGAGTTGGGAACACCAGCGTCTGTGTGGATTATCAGGTCTTAATGAAAACACGCATTAGACTAATAGAGTAGTCTACTTCAAAAATAACTAGTTGTTCGTTTTGCATGCTACTTAACAAACTGCGGTAAGGCAAAAGAAGAGCCCTCAAATAGGAGCGATTATTCTGTGCGGACACCGGACGGGAGAATCGTCCAGTTCCGCGCTCGGTATAATTTTGGGGCGACGTGACGCATTTTTATCTGTCTCCGGACAAATCCGGACCCACCCGTAATAATTTTTCCTCAAATAGAATAGTCTACTTCAAAAATAAATTATTGTTCGTTTTGCATGCTACTTACCAAAGGCGGTAAGGCAAAAGAAGAGCCCTCAGTGATAATGTTGCATCCGAACAAGCAACAACAATGAAACAAGTTGTAAACCTGATTCACAAATAAAAGGATTATGATATTCTTTTTAATTTGCCCTTTTATTTGTATCACAAAGCTGAAAAGCCAGGAAACAAGACAGTGCATCAAATCCTCAAATCCAATATCAACGAGAAAAGATTTAATACCTGCTATCAACATGTTTCACCAAAAATGCAGTGACTGCAAGGTATCTCCAATCATTTTCGTTTATATCTAAAGATGCAGAAATGGAATTTTGTTCTATGTTTTCAACTATAGATGCTTCTGGTTTCGCATCAGAGACAATTGGAGAGGCATTTCTATGTTCAGTGGTTTCTGGCAATTTTTTCAATCTTCTCCGTGCGCAGGCATTGTTAGATGGGGTATGAGTGGCAAGCCACTGAAAAGAAATAGGAGAATGTTTACCATTGGAAGAACAGTAAGCAGTTTCTGATACTCTCGTATCAAGATGCTCCTCAGTAAGATCTGCTGTCTGATAACGCAAAATCCATGAGGTTAAAACTTGTTTGGCACCGACTGAAATAAGTAGGAGAGGCTCAATTTTGCTGCAATCTAAAACATCATTCAAAGAACAGAATGTTTGACCAGCCCCAATTGAATATATCTTTGATGTGAAGCATATAGATCTCACTGCTGATCCACCAATATGCTCGCCAAGTAGCTTTGACTCACGCCAACTTTCTAAGCTCAAAGGTGTGCACCTGATGAGTTCAGTGATCAGATTCTCAACAGCCTTGGGATATCTCAAGCAATAAAAAAAAGGTATTCACCATTGACTTAACAAAAGAGAATTGCAAACTCACATACACAGAAAAACTAGCTCAAACAAGTATCATTTGAAAATTTCTGCAATGAAAAACTTAAGAATTTTCAATGCCAAAGCAAAAATTTGATGTAGGCGGCATTCAATCTCAAGATAGGTACCATTTGAAAAATTCTGCAATGAAAGTTTTTCTTGCTTTTAGAATTTTCAATGCCAAAGCATAAATTTGATGTAGGCAGCATTCAATCTCAAAATCTCAGGAACAACTTTCAAGATCTTTACCAACTAAACTAGCTGACACCCACTTTCTTTTTTTCTTCAAATGTAGAAACTAAAAATGGCAGCACAAATGATAAACAACCATTATACATATTAAATTTGATGTAGGCAGCATTCAATTTAAAAATCCTAGCAACAACTTCCAAGGAAGCTGCTAAGGGTAATCAACTGAATTAAAAATAACGAAAAGCTAATGCAATAACTAAAAAAATAACTTCCATGCTTATTCTCACTGCTCTTTCTAACCTTGTTATTCTCACTGTTCCATCTTCACAACCTGTTGCAATCAACGAATCAAAATGTTTTTCTGGATTTGATTGCAACATAAATGATATGAAACACACAGCATGAATCTCTCTTCCATGGTATTGCAGGTGCAAAACTTGTGTGTGTTGCTGTCTTTCATAGACGGGCACCCACTGCCTATGTATATGGATGTTATGATCCTGGAAACATTCATGCATGAACCCATCCAAGATATAATAAAAAATTTCATGATGTTATGATTAGTTTTTGATTGATAACAATTTTGGAATAAATTCTACGGACCTTAACAAATGCAAAGCAGAACTGATACTCAGGAACAGCTCCCAGATGATAAGAATATGGGCGCCGCCATCCACCACAAGGAATTTCTAACATCTGTTTAAAGCAAAAAAATCATTAGTCTGAAGTTCGAATTTTTAAAAACAAATAAGCATTTGCAATACCTTTGTTTCATTTGCTAGGTTCCACATGATGAAGTCCGCAGATGTAAAGCCTATTGCATATTTACCCATTTGAGACTCTATAACAGAGATGGAACTTGTGTGGACAGATTGAATTGTACTTAACTCTTTCACCTGCTTCATTCCAACAAATTCCAGTATTTGGCAGTTCTTATCATATTTGAAATAGCAAATGCAACCATCACCTCCTGTCTAGAAAACAAAAAATATATATATTGGCTCGAGTTCAATCTGCCCTTTTTTATGTCAGATAAAATTTTCAGGTTCTACATCTTACTGTGCGTATTTCCAATTGATTAAAACCCAACATAGTAATCATGATGCTGGTTACAGTAGAAATTCCATGTGCTCCTTTAAACTGATTTATTATGGAAACCTTTTCCACAATTTCAATAGAATCAGCGTTCATTATGTCTTCTGACAAGGGATATAAAGTAAGATTTCCACGTTGATCACCACATACTAAAACCTACAAAGGTAAATATTATGTTAGATAAGTAATCAATTGTACATTCTAAAACTATATTGCCGTAAGTGTTGGCATGTTGTCATTACCAGCCAAGCAATTTAGTTTAAGTAAATATTCTCATAGCTCTCATTAGTCTACAACGTTAGGTGAAAAGGCTATAAGGTACTCACAAATTTTGGCTGAAAACATAATTTCAACACTCTAATTAAAAGGTAAATCTCAGTCGAGAGAATATAATTGCATGCTTCATATTTATAAGAATATACCAAAATGCCAATATTCAATAACAATTCAAGAATATTAATCTTCTTTTATAGTACTAGCCCCATTACATCAAAACCTCATAAGCTCGCTCTTAAGCATGTAACTTAGACAAATTGTTCTTTATTGGAAGTGAAAGTTACTGTAGCATTAACAAAATAAAAAAGCTAGCTACAAATTAAATAATAACAGATCGTAGTTGTACTTGTCAGATACAAAAGAATAAAGATAACTGGAAAAATAAACGATAACAGATGTGCCTATGAATATAAAGGATTGGATCAAATGTGTGTGCTCTCAGCATCCTTTAATGTTAGTCTGTTTAGGTGTTTCAGTATATCACCCACAAAAAATGTACAAATTGAATACTATCACATTGCAAATGCACTTCATAGGAATCACCTGCTCTCTAGTTGATGCATCCATACACATGATACGCGCCCCAAAATGTGATGTGAACTCCGCAACAAAAGAGACCTTGGGTTTCAAATTGTTTTCATCAGTGTCAGAGTCTAAAGGAATGTTTATTTTCCAAAGTTTTAACACTCCTCTAGGGTCAACTGTAAAAAGGTGTCTGCATAATTGATGAAAAGCACAAATGATCATCCTTTTGAAAGTTTGCACTCTAACAAGAAAAAATAAATATACAAAAACTGAATAACCTAGTACTTGCCTACAACCTAGAGATTTGCACCAATAGATTCCTAACAGTTGCCTTTTCTTTTCAGCAGTCCAAGTAAGAGAGAAAACCACCATAGAAGTTGATTTCCCACCAATCAGCTTCATGACAGTAGCTTTTCCCATGCCATCACCAATAGCAATGGCATACTCCATAAACGAAGTTTTATATGATCTGATAGATATTAAATCCATGCAAATAACTGGTGATTCTTTACTGACTTGTGCAAGTTGAATCCATCTTACAGCACCGGGATTACAAATCTCAACATGATATAAAATACCATTATTAGTGGCAACATAGAGGACATTTTCTTGAGCAAAACACAAGCAACGTACATATTCACTTTTGCTGCAGCATAAAGAAGAAATATATGTATATGCTAATGAGAGACCACAAGGACCAATAAAATATATCAGAAAAAAATCAACTACTTCATAATTGAAAATGGAATGATGCATACTGTTTATATAAACAAAAAATATATATTATCATAATGAATTTATATATGGCAGGTATTTACATCTGAAAGAGAAAAATTAAAAATTAAAAATACCAAGAAGTCATCAACAATAAGAAGGATTGAGCACGCTAAAAAAATAATGAACAAAATTGTCCACTCCCAGGACAGCCCCTAACAATTGCTCCAGACCGCTTCCAAATTTTGCACCATCATGTACAATTTCCAATCAACCTCAACCTCCAATTGAATGGAAATCAGAGTTATGACAACAAGCGTTTGCTGTCTACTGCATGCTCGCTGACCAGCCACCATCTTCCAAACAAGGGTCTACATTTCTACAAAATATGAAGATTGAAAACTTTGCCTGTGAAGAACCTATGAATTAATCAAAACTCAATTGGACACCTTTATACATATAAATCCTTGATTTTTTGTTGCTTGTATGTTTCTTGTTCATTAGAAAATCTATTAATTATTGCATGGCCATAGCCTAGAAAAGTTCCAATAAAGGTACCTGGCCTGTGAAAAGAAGAATCCCGCTAAATATTGGAAGTTTAAGTGCATAAAAATAGGATAGCTTGATGCCCTAGTCAAAAGCCCTTGATCATTTTCATATCTGAATTTGCTGTAATTGCAGCCTACCACAACACAACTAGGAAAATTAGTTATGTTTTTTCCTCAGTTGCATTAGTAATAGTTTTGTAAATGAATTTTAGCAAATCTTATTTAGCTTGATGCCCTAGTCAAAGGCCCGTAAATTATACATTATTGTCATTCTCATATCCGAATTTGTAATAATTGCTACATAACACTATACAACTAGGAAAATTAGTTTTGTTAATATCTCAGACCATTTTATGAACTAAGTACTAGTTCTGTAAGTGAATTTTAGCAAATCTATTTCTCTTTGATACCCAAAAGTAATTACATTTGCATCACTATTTTATTCCTATTTTATTCTAGTTGCAGCCATCACATTAATGACTAAACTATTTTCTTAGCATATTCATGTTTAGTTTATTATAGCATATGCTGCTTAAAGGTGAACATAAGAGTCTGGTCCAAGCTTTTGAGCAAATAAGTCAAAGTAAGGAAAAGTTAGATCATCAAAAGATGAATTCAGATACAACAAGTAAAGATCTTTGAGAACTTCAATCTTACTATGATACAAATGTACAATATGTCAAGTTAAAGTCAAGCAAAGCAGACTACAAATGATGCTCTAGGGGTGTCAATTCGGGTCAGCGGGTCGGGTTCGGGTCGAACTCGAAATTGACCCGGCACTGTTCGGGTCAACCCGAACCCGACCCGACCCGTTTTTAAAAACGGGTCAGGTTTCCTGACCCGAACCCGACCCGATTCGGGTCCGGGTCAACCCGGCCCGACATGAATGACCCGAATTTGATCTAAAATTACTAATTTTCGGGTCAAATCGGGTCAAAATTCGATTTTCGGGTCAAAATCGAGTCAAAAACGGGTGGACCTAGGGTTTTCGGGTCAAATATGAGTTTTCGTGTCAATTTTGGGTTGATGGGTCAACCCGAACTCGACCCGATTTTTAAAACGGGTTGATTTGTTCAACCCGAACCCGACCCGATTCGGGTTGACCCGAACCCGGATTTTTCCGGGTCAGGTTTGGGTCGTGCTTCAGGTCGTGTCAAAAATTGACATCCCTATGATGCTCAAAGGGATTTTCATGAAGGTAACGCAAGAAGGGTCCTTCTGAAACCACTAATTAACCCTAGAGATAAGGATTAAGAACGAACCCATCATAAGACTCAACCTGTAAGCAAGCTAGACCTTGAGGCCTTACATGAGTCAATTGTTTTCCCACATGTTGTTGACCTCTATACTAGTGTCGGGATCGAGTCGACCGCACAATGTGGATTTCGGAAGCGAAAAAGCTCGAAATTGCGAGAAAAAAAACTCAACCGACATGTGTCGACCGAAAACCCAAAATCGTTGAGATCACCTCCGTTCGTGAAACGGACAGCGCCGATGCGTCCGGAGCAATGAAAACAACTAAGATCAACACCCATATTGATGGGGGTCGCCGTTCGACAAAAATTTAAATTTTGGGCGCGCGAATCAAGATGACGACGATGACAATGACGTGGCGATCAACTCGATGCAAGATTAAAAAATTTATTTTTATTTTGTGCAATATAATTAAAAAAAAATTAGAAAGAGAGGGAGAGAAAGAGAGTTTTTTAAATAAAAAAATGATTTTTTTTCTTTAAATAAATCCATAAAAATACCCTAAATACCCACTTAAACCTTCCTCACTCCCTCACACTCTCATAATCGCCCCCCACTCTCATCTCACGATCACTCTCATGCCAAGGAGCCGCCACTCTTGCGATTCCTCCTCACGCCAAGCTGCCGGCCTCCAAGTTCTCTCCCTCCAAGCTCTCCAAGATAAATCTCTCCTTCTTCTTCCTCCATTCTCCATTCTTCATTCTCCCTCTTCTTCTTCTCCATTTTCCTACTTATTTCTTCTTCCTTCCATTTCCTCTCTCATTCCCTTTCATTTTCCTCCTCTCCTCTCTTCTCCTTCCTCTCCTTCATCTTCTTCTTCTTCCTTCAACCTTTCTTTTCTCCAAACATACCCCAACTCTAATCCTATTTTTTTTATCTCTCCACATCCACTCACCAAACCACCAACCTCCCTTCACAAAAAACACTTCCTTACAATCCCTTCACACCCTACCAAAAAAATCTATCATTCTCAACTTTCTCTCTCTGGTATAGAGAGAAAATTTTCTCTCTAGAAAGAGAAATTTCTTCATAAATGTCCTCCTCTCCTATCTAAACATCTCCTCTCAGCACCATTTCACCTCATCTCTCTTACTAGTGAGAGAAAAAAATTCCTCCCTCTAAAACTGGAAAGTGAGGAATTTTCTCTCTCTAAACCCACTACTATCCTCTTACACGTCATAAACCCTTTTCCCCTTTCTTTTCCTCTCTTTCCCTCTCGTTATCTCTCTAGAAAGAGAGCTTCCTCTCTCTTTCTCTCTCTAAAATTAGAGAGAGGAATTTTCTCTTTAAATTATCACCCCTCATTTTCTACGCCTCCTGCGCCCTTTCCTTTCCACCAAAAATCTTTTTTTCCCTCTTTCTCTCTCTAGAAAGAGAGCTCATCTCTCTCTTTCTCTAACCTTTTTTAAAAAAAGAGTATGTGTAATTAATTTAGTTGCATAAATAATTTTAAAAAAAATTAAATTGTGCATCGCAGGTTTCCCATAGTCGCCGTCATTCGCCGTCGTCGCCTCGATCGCTACACACCCAATGTAAAAGCCCGACACTAGCATTTTAAATTTCTTTGAATGAAATAAGTACTCGTGACTGTTTTTGTTAGCGAACGATAAAACATAAGTACTTGTGACCGCTGTTATTAGCGAGCGGGGAAATTCGTATGCATGAAATATAAGTACCCGTGACCGCTTTTATTAGCGAGTGATGAAATTTGTTATTTGTAAAAGAGTTGATTAGTTAAGTAGTCGTCATTACTTTTAGGCGGGAAAAATGTTGTGCTTTAAACATGTACTTGAAGACCCCGTGACCGCTTTTATTAGCGAGCGGGGAACGAGACTGCCCCCGCGGTGTCATTTGACACCTACCTTGACTGTTTTTCTTGGCATGAGGGAAGGCCTTACACATCCCGATGCAACCTCCTATGCGGACGACGTCGAGGTGCTGCAAAAATTTTAAACATAACCAATGACTTAGAAAATTTCAAAAAAAAAAATTAAAATCCACCTAAAATTCTAAGTTAACAAAAAAATAAAGCACACGATATCCTAGGCTCCTGACACTGAAAAATCAAAGATGAAAGAAATTTATATCATACACAACATGACTTACACTGAACTTGTAGGGAAACTATTCGTTCACAAGTGGATAAAAACCAAATCATTTCCTCCTAACTCCTAACTTGCACACCTAAGACCCCTACAAAAGTTTCTTACATAAATGGAATGAGAAGAAATGAATTTAAACCTCATCCTATTTATAACATTGATTTTGAATTATTTGTGAGCCCCACAAACCTATGATCTCTTTGCTACAAAACAGGGAAGGTACACCTGTGGGCCCCACCAGTCTAAGATCCCTTGGAACAAGACAGTGAACGTACTCATGTAGGCCCCACCAAGTTAGAATCCTAAGATGCAATTTTGAGGTTCCAGCTTTGGATTTCTCGAGTATTAGCTCGTATTTTACCAACTGGTGAATACTCGAGGAATCCAAAGCTGGAATCTCGAAATGACATCTTTGGATTCTAAGCTGGTGGGGCCCGCAGACATACCTTCCCTGTCTTATAGCAATAGATCCTAAGCTGATGGGGGCCACAGGTATACCTTCCTTGTCTTGTAGTAAGGGGATCCTAAGCTGATGGGACCCACGAATAATTCAAATTCAACGTTATAAATAGGAGGGAGTTTCAATTCATTTTTTCTCATCCTATTTATATAATGAGTTTTTGTAGGGGACTTAGGTGTGCAAGTCAGGAGTTGTGAGAAAGAGATTTAGTCTCTATCCGCTAGTGAACGACTAGTTTCCCTACAAGTTCAGTGTAAGTCATTTTGTATAAGATATGAATTCCTTTCATCTTTGATTTTTCAGTGTCGGGAGTCTATGATGTCATTTTTTTTTTTACTTAGAATTTTAGGTGGATTTTTTTTTTTTTTTGAAATTTTCTAAATCATTGATTATGTTGAAAATTTTGGAAGCATCGCGACGTCGTCCCTGCATAAGGGGCTGCATCGAGATTCAGGGTGTGTAAGGACTTCCCGCCTACCAAGAAAGATAGTCACGGTAGGTGTTAAATGACACCGCAGCCGCAGTCTCGTTCCCTACTCACTAACAAAAGTGGTTACGGGATCTTCAAGTACATGTTTAAAGCATAACATTTTCCCCACCTAAAAGAAATGACGGGTACTTAACTAATCAATTATTTTACAAATAACAAATTTCCCCGCTCGTTAAAAAAAGTGGTCACGGGTACTTATATTTCATGCATACGAATTTCCCTGCTCGCTAATCAGAGCGGTCACTGATACTTATTTTTCCTCGCTCGCAAACAAAAGCGATCACGAGTACTTATTTCATGCATAGAAATTTAAAATGCTAGTGTCGGGCTTTTACCTAGGGTATACAGTGATCGAGGCGACGACGGCAAATGACGGAGACGGTGGGAAACCTGCGATGCACAATTTAATTTTTTTTTATTATTTGTGCAATAAAATTAATTACACGCATGCCCTTTTTTAAAATGTTAGAGACAGAAAGAGGAAAAAAATTTTGTGGAAAGGGCATAGGAGGCGTAGAAAAATGAGTGATAATTTAGAGAGAAAATTCCTCTCCAATTTTAGAGAGAGAAAGAGAGGGAGCTCTCTTTCTAGAGAGAGAGAGGGAGAGAGAGGGAAAGAGAGAAAAAGAGGGGAAAGGAGTTTATGATGTGTAGGAGGATAGCGATGGAGTTTAGAGAGAGAAAATCCCTCTCTCTCCAATTTTAGAGAGAAAGGGAGAAATTTTTTTCTCTCACTAGGAAGAGAAATGAGGTGAAATGGTGGTGAGGGGAGATGTTTAGAGTGGAGAGGATGACATTTATAAAGAAATTTCTTTCTTTCTAGAGAGAACTTCCTCTCTCTAGGCTAGAGAGAGAAAGTTGAGGATAATAGATTTTTTGGTAGGGAGTGTAGAGAAGTGTTTTTTTGTGAAGGGAGGTTGGTGGTTTGGTGAGTGGATGTGGAGAAATAAAAAAATAGGGTTAGGGTATGTTTGGAGAAAGAAATGTTGGAGGAAGAAGAAGAAGATGATGGAGAGGAAGGAGAAGAGAGGAGATGAGGAAAATGAAAGTAAATGAGGGAGGAAATGGAAGGAAAAAGAAGTAGGAAAATGGAGAAGAAGAAGAGGGAAGGAAGAAGAAGAGGGAGAATGGAGAATGGAGGAAGAAGAATGAGAGATTTACCTTGGAGAGCTTGGAGGGAGAGAACTTGGAGGCCGGCGGCTTGGCGTGAGGAATCGTAAGAGGAGCGGCTCCTTGGCATGAGAGTGATCGTGAGATGAGAGTGGGGGGCGGTTATGAGAGTGTGAGGGAGTGAGAAGGGTTTAAGTGGATATTTAGGGTATTTTTGGAGATTTATTTAAAGAAAAATTCTTTTTTTTATTTAAAAAGCTCTCTTTCTCTCCCTCTTTCTACAAAAAATTAATTATATTGCACAAAATAAAAATAAAAATTTTAATCTTGCATCGAGTTGGTCGCCACATCATCATCATCGTCGTCATCTCGATTTGCGCGCTCAAAATTTAAATTTTCGCCGACCGGCGACCCCCATAATATGGGTGTCGATCTTAGCTATTTCCTTTGCTCCGGACGCATCGGCATTGTCCATTTTTCGAACAGAGGTCATCTCATTGATTTTAGATTTTTGGTCGACACAATCAGATGAGTTTTTTTTTCGCAATTTCAAGCTTTTTTGCTTATGAAATCCATCTTGCACGGTTGACTCGATTTCGACACTAGTATAGAGGTCAAAACATGTAAATGATATTGGTATTGTATTTGCAAACCTCCACATATTGATACAAACCAAACCTCTCTCTGATAATAATCATTAAAAAGATAAAGATCTAGAAGAAAAACATATGAGGTCCAATCATCTTTATGAGGAGAAATTAGAAGAAAACATTTTTAGGCACTACAGCACTATTCACTACAACAAAATTTCGGCATAAAAATTTTGAATGACCCTAAATCATGTAGGGGAGAAGAATTTGAATTTCGAAAAAAAGTTTATGATAAAAACTCATACTTTCAATGGGAAGCATGACCCAACTGTCAAAGTCCATTGCATGAATTACTAAACAAGCAAAAGTAAATAGGAAAGGACAATAATCAAGTTAAAGACTAAAATGAAAATCTAGAAACCAATCAAGGACATGCACATGAATATAAAGTGGAATTCAATCATAATAATGAAACCACTCACTTAAAGTCAACACAACTAGGAGATTAAAATCATCATGGCAAAAATAATCAAGATAGACATTTTTTAAGTGCATGATAATAGAATTTATGAAAATTATAAAAATCAAAATTTTAAGGTAAATGAAAAGAAGGAAATGTATCACCAACTGCAAAAACTTTAAGTTTCATGTAGATAAAAGAATAAGGCTTCGCCCGGAAATTAGTAGTCAAACTTGCACCGGAAAAAATCAATTCCAAAAAGGAATGCATTTACGGTTTCTGTGGTTTAATGTTTCCTATGACAAAATTTTGTGTTTTCTATCATGAGGGTGTTTGATTTGATGCTATCACTCACATTAAAGTTATCTGACAAAAATTAATAGTCAGAATTTAGGAAATCTAACCTGCAGTCAAATTAGATGCTGTCTAAATAATCTTAATCTTAATGGTATAAAAAAGTGGGAAAAATGCCTTAATCACCATTAATTATTTTAAATAGCATTATATCTTTTTAAGATATCAAAGTATTAAACCAAACAACCTACATCCAAAATATTTTAATGCCATCAAATGAATGCTGAACCATTAAGATTCAATAATGTACCAAATAAAGTCTAAATTTGTGATTATATATGCTAAAGAGGAATGAATTATGGAGGTTTTGACATTGTTTCTAATTCATAAAACTGGAAACCACTTTAAAATACAGCCTTAAATTCAACAATTAAAAACCTAGGATAGAGGGCTTTTTAATATTTTTAAGTACAATGTTATGCATGGCACTTTCCCGTAATATCAAAAGAAAGTATAAAAAAGAAATTTATAGAAAGTAATATGAAGTTGAAAACCATTTTCCACCGTGTATGTGTGTGTGTGTTCTGATTGTTTGATTGTAATGTCAAAAATAGTGATAATAATAATATAAATGGTCGGTGAACAACAGAAGAGTAGGGCACAGAAAAATTATAAAAATAAAACTTCTGCTTGCCAGATACTGCAACAAAGATAATATAATCCTCTTATATCGTATTTAATAACAAAAAACGTACGAATGGGTACCAGGTATCACACGAGGAATCAAATATCTGATGAGATCAAATATTTGATGAGAATATAGTAAAAAAAAAGTGTAGGCAATATAATTAAGATGCGATGGGGTTTCAGTGCCAATTAAATTTTATGATATAACACTTTCAGGGCATTTCAGTTAATGCAAATCTTTCAAAAACCTACATCTGGGATATCCATCAATTTTTATAGTTTCGAGAAAACAAGGAAACACCAATTAAGTCTTTATGGTTCAAATAAGTGTCAAAAAAAAAAAAAGATCTTATATAATGAATAGAAAATAGTTCAAGCTCACATATATATATATATATATAGAGAGAGAGAGAAAGAGAGGCGACCTGTCGATCAGACCTTGCTGTCTTGTTACTTGAGGAGCAGCAATGGTAAATATCTCTCTTGCATTCTTCACATCATTCAGCAATTTATCTTCTTTCGTTGGTTCTCTACTTACAGGAGAGCACACCCGACGCACTTTAATGGCCGAATCAAATCCAGCCGTGACAAGAAGGGATGAGCTTTGATCATATAAACATCGCCATATGCCTCTTCCACTGAACAGTAAAAACATACTAATGGTTTCAGAAGCAATACCCGGAGGAAAAACTTTCACCGTTGGAGCCGTAACACATATAATTAACTTACATGTGTTCTTTGAACATCAAAAGCAGGTTACCATCCAAATCCCACACCCGACAGGTACAGTCCTCACCAACTGTGATAATTAACTACAAACCGTATTCAATATCAAGTTTAAGGAGATGTCAAAAATACAATTACAACAAAATAAAAATAATTTATTAACTAGAAAAGCACCTATGAGCCCAAATTGATAAATACAAATGAAAACCCCAGTAAAAAGGTAAGATGATGGCTTTAATGGGTGTATTAGAAAAGAATGTACAGTTGAGGTTTGCTGACCTAAAATGCTGCAGCTTATGATATAGGAAGGAAAAATTCGTAAACATATAAAGTTATTATAAAGTATATAAGGGTAGTATGATGTGTGAATAAGGAGATATTACATATCTCGAAAAGAGAGAACATATCAGGATGAAGATAATGAGCACGAAATTTTACACATAAATAAGCATGCATATTCAGAATACACATTTACAAGTATTTACATCAATTATGATGCACAAATCCATCTTTTGTATTGCACCCATGCAAGCAAGAATGAAAAACTTAATCTTGCACTCAAACATGGATGCTGTTACATCACCAAAAAAAATTGCCTGATAATGTAAATTTCAAACTTTAAAACCCCAGAATATTTGGACAAGAAACTTAGAGAATTGATTTCAAATTTCAATTTCAGCAAACACAGTTGAGACATTACAATTCGACAAGACAAGCCCAATGATGCTAGGAGCATATGGACCTTAAGTCGAAATAGGCCAAAATCAAGCATGCATAAGTATAATTAGAAATTTATCGAGTCTCAAACGTCCTCCAAATTTGGCATGCATATAGTCGAAACGAGTGTCTCAAAATACGAATATGTCAAGTTCAAAATTATTATAACTCTGAATTCATTGAGGCGCCAAAATGGTCAAAAAATATATCACAACCAAAGTGGATCTACTCACATCGCCCAATAGTGCCCATTTTTTACGAAAATGATTAGAATGCTCCTTCTAGAAGTCTATAAATAAGTCATGTTCTTGCACATTTAAAAACTTATAGTAGAGAGAATTACAAAGCACAAACTCTCATTTAAAATCCCAACCAGTCATCTTTGGATTTTGCTTCTTAAAACTTCTCCTTTGTTCAAGGTCACTCAATTTTCCATTCGAGCGGGAGAACAACCGCATCTTCCAACATTATAAATTCTCAAACATAGAGAATTTCAAAGCTTCAACCACCTTCCAACACCTAACATCCAACATTGTTGTTGACCTCCGCCAATGACATTCATCACCCATTCATCATCCCCCATCCTCCAATGACCATCATTGAATGAAACATAAGTGGTATTCCTAAGATTTAGAAGAAGTGGGGGAGGGGATTTTGTAGCATCTTTTATGAACTTGATTTGGCTATTTTTCAAGATTTTGTGTAAGCGTGCATTTATGATATTCAATTTGTAGTAAAATGAAAGATAAGTAAAAAAATTTCAAAAAAAAAATAAAAGGTAATATACACAGCCCAGATTCATATGCGTAATGCACCACAATCGCCACTAGCTGACTTCCTGAACCCACCTGCAATTGTTCAAGCCTATTTTCAAGTACGAATAGGCATTTCGTAATGTTTTTGAGAGTTTGAAACCATTTTTCAATGTTTTTATCTCAATTATTGCACTATCAATTCCATACAGAGCCTCTATATGCAATTTTGAGCTAATTTGGAAGATTTTCATAATAATAAAATTCAATAATTTTAGCACCAAAAAATATGCAAACTTTGTTAAAGGATCAAATTACGATGAAATTAAAATAACTGCTTTAGATCTTAATGGGAGGTCTACATTGAATTTCAAAGAGTAGTCACGCCTATAAATATCTCCAAAGCTATAAATTTAAGCCCAAAATTTTTTGTGGCCAAATAGTATTTCAAACTCACAAATTTTGACATAAAAAATTAGAGAAATTGATAAATCGCTAACGAATTCATCTAATCAAGCTTAATTTTTTATGTGAATTGCAAATCACAAGGCATCCAAATATCTCGACTAGAAACTTCAAAAGTTGATTCTAAGATCATACAAACTCCATTTAAAAAATAAATAAATAATCGAGACTGTGCATTGCACAGTTTGTCAAGACAAGCATAATGATGCCATAAAAGTCAAGATCTGAGTACAAACATACCTAAATCAACTCAAGAACACACGAGTATAATTGTAAACTTCTAGAAGTCAAGCATCCTCCAAATTTTATGTTTATTGGTCAAAACAAGCATCTTAGGAAACTAATCCGACAAGTCCAAAATCGTTCAATTATGAATTTATGAAGGAACTAAAATACCCTAAAAATATAACATGATCCTAATCAGATCGATCGAAGTACTGTATGAATTTTCGCAAAACAAATATTATCATGTCCCTTTAGAAAGCTATAAGTCATGCTCCTACACATCTAAGAATGCTCATATTCAGAGAATTCTCGATATTTGATTGACATTTGGAAAAAAAACCAGTCGTCTTTGGGATTTCTTCTATCCAAACTTCTACAGTTGTCTTGGTTGCCATGTCTCCCAACCAACTAGTACAACAATAGCACCTAACACTTTCCAATGCCTGACTTTCAATGCCGTCGTCATTAATCTCCGCCAAAAATTATCATTGCCCGTCATAGACTGACACCAACAACTGTTGTTAACCATTCTTTGACAGCCATTATCGACTAATACAAATGATCGTTGGCACCCACCTGCTATCAATCTTCGTCGATAGAGAAGAAATGTTGTTCAACCTTGACGTAGATATTCATCGCCGTTTGGCATTAATCTATCAATGCCACTGCTTTTTAGCATTTTGCACCATCATCACAAGAGATGACATCTTATAATTTAGGCCATTCTAATCCTATCACCTTTGACAACAGAAAAGGATGGATCAATGAAACCTTTAACTAACATAATGGAGTTGTTAAATTGAGTTGGACCATATAGTTCTTTCCTCTTTTGGATTTTTCAAGTAAAACATTGAATCTCATGTGTGTTAAAGGCTAATTATCTATGTGTGTGCAAAACTTTGTGCAGCATTGAACATGCATGACAAATCTAAAAACAAATTACTAGAATATATATAGAAACTAATAAATTGGAAACATTAAATAGAAAAATATATTGTAAGTGCCTAATATACCACATTTATGTTGGTATATCGCATGTGAAACATACATTTTCATGCATATTTTTTTATATGATTGAGAAACTTAAGTGTTATATAAAAAAATACCTAAGTTTAGGCATTAGAAGTATAAATACATAAAAATTATGCTGTATATATGTAAATTCCCTACAATTTAATTATTAAACCTTACAAAATCGGATATATGGCAGTCCCAAATTCTAGCAGTGTGTCCAAAAAGCGCAATATTATTTGAGGCATTACTCCTGAGATTGTCCTCAAAACCATGATAGTTTAGACCATTGTTGTTGGGCATCCAGATGCGAGCACTGTCCTAACATAACATCACAACATAGTAAATATCATCCAAAGTCTTTATGCTTGCTAATTGAAAGAGAAATGGAATAAATATCAGTGAAAAAGTTCCATAAAACAAAGAGAAAACCTTCGATCGTCAGAAACAGACACCAATTTGGATCCATCAATAGACCATGAAATACGAGATATTGAACCCTCATGGCCAGTGAGTCTGCTCAAATAGATAGGCAAAAATTGTTGATATCCATTTTGAGTAGCCTTATCATGAATTGTGCATTCAGTGATGGGCTCCAAAGACTCTACGGATGCATGCAGGTCATGACAACTAGGCCTCCAAACAATAACCTGTGAAAGCGTCATACAAAATTACATGTGAGATAAAAGTGATTTTATATTTTTATTTGCTTGAAGGAAATAAACCCCTACTATACATGAAGCGGTTCTGGATATAGATTACAAAATGAATATGATTATAATACGTCTTGAAAAAGGCTGGAGGGAAAAAAGATAGCAGATATTGCAGCCAATTAAAGGTCTGCACTTTCTGCTATGAGCATAAAGACATTAAATTCATGTCCATAAGTAACACAAAAGAAAAGAATCATATGTCAGTCAACGTCAATGCCACTATGCTATTGCATGTGCGATATAACTTACAAGTTTGTAAATGCATGAAATAAAGTAGTAATGATCCAAAATGAGTAATAACACTCGTTGCTTGCTAATAGCGTATAATTGTATGTCCCTTTCAAGATTATATTTGTAAGTCTAAAACAAAGACATTCAATGAGACATATAACATAGGAACTCAACCATCCAACATTAGCACATCAGGCTACAAACACCCTTATAAGGTTATTTGTGCTAAATATGCAATGCAATCCCCCTAACCTACTATCAATAAAAGATAATAGAATGCATGATTTCCAACACGGATAACAAAATTAATAAATTGCAGGAGGTTGAATCAAGCAAAGAAACCCTGAAACACAATGATGTAGCCAACACGGAAGAACAAGAGCACAAAATTCCCATCTCATACTAGTCGGCTATAAGACTTTCACAAACATCTATAAAGAAAATCTATATTTGGGCTGATTTTAACCTATTAACATATGTTCAAGTACACAGCTCATCTTGATCTGTTAGTTGAGAGCTTAAGCTATAAATTAAGAGGTCTTAAGTTTTGAGTCTTGTGTATGCGATGTGTGTATGAGTCTGCCTTAATTGAGCCTAAATGTCAAAGTTTCTAGAGAATGAGGCCTTAAAAAGATTTGAGTTTATCTTCAACAATAAAACTAAAACTTCGATGAAAGTCATATCCCGATAAGAATGGCCATTAAATAGGACCCAGGATCACAATCAAACTAATTAGCCTGATGGCCCATGACATTACCCATAAAAAACCATTACATTGAACCATGCATCAATATGAGTATCATGCCAACTTGGGTGCTTAAGAAATTACTGAAAAAAGAAAGGTTTTCATATATTTTGAACGGGGTCATGCTCAAACTAGACATCTCCATCTTCACATGAAAATTCTAACCATAGTAAATAGAAGCACTAGAGGCAAACCACCACCAGCCACATGCCAACAACTCATTTGCATGCCACTACGCATATGCCATACAGCCATAGAGCAAGGAAAAACACGGACTGCTCGCTTGAAAACACACCAAGCGCACATCCTTTTTTACACGTACTTGCAAATATCTCACAATTTTTTAATCAATCTATCAGGAAATTTAAAGCACATAAGCCCTACTCCAGCTGCATTGCAAAAGAATACATGCAGATGGCCATGTAGTTTACAGGCAGCATGAAAGCCTCCACATAAAAATATGTGCACTCACCACAAGCAAGTCAGGCTAGCAAAACAAATAAAATTAAAAAAAAAAGATTAATTCATTCAACCATGTTGAAAAGATTGTTTTTTTGTAAAAGATAAGATGATTAACATTATGAAAGATGACCCAGTGAACTGATATAATGTCTGCGTGTGAGTTTGAACTTTGCTTTTTTATGAAGGAATAAGTACTTCTACACAGTTAGGCCTCGATTGATTAGACTTATTTTCTTCTTTCTCCGTCTGAATAAGCAGAAACTAGTTACCCTTTGCTTTTTTATGAAGGAATAAGTACTTCTACACAGTTAGCCTAGCAAAACTGCTAAATAGGACCAATAACAAATGTGTGAGTCAAATATTTTTAGACTCATTACAAAACAAATATTAGCCATCATACATGGAATTCCTTGTATCTACTTGGATTTTTTTATTTTTTTACTTTCCACCCATAAATTCACAACTAATATTTTTCCAAACCATAAGTATGAGAATAAGGAATCACTTAACATGTCAGGTATATATACCATATGGTTTGTGGCAAAATGATAATGGCTAGGAAAATATAACATAAAGCTACTTGACATAAAAACAAAAAATTAGCTGTCCCAATAGAAAGAGCTTTTATGTTTAAACTTATTTGTACAGTTATGCAGTCATGCTAAATAGAAGTAAGCACAACTTCGTTATATCCCCTAAGTTTTTGTGTAAGCTATCTTTTAAGTGAAAAACCAACTCAAGAAGGGGGATAATGGAATATAGGGGAACAAATGCATTATCCACAAGTTAAATGAAATTCCAGGAATATGATTGTCCTGGATGAAGTTTAACTACTGAGAATAATTTCAGGAATATGATTCTCTGGAATTATGGGGCTGGTTCCCTTCATAAACCCAACCAAAACACACCCAAAATTAAGGCCCACAAGGGCCTCAATTATCATCAATATCCAATTTCTTATGTACGATATATATATGGCACTTATACCTATTGACTTAGCATCACTTTCACATCAATTCATGTTGTTGATTGTACTCAAGATGAAATCCCAGTGATGTTCATGAGATAACCAGTATAATTGTGCTTCCAATTTTATATTTTTATGGCAAATAGAAACTCTAGTTATATGTCAAAATCATGTATTGTATTACACAATTTTGATATTAAATACATTTAACAACATTAGTAGAAGTGGAAATGACATTAGATTGCAATTGTGCTACAAGATCATATGTAAGCGAAATAAATTTATGTACCATAGTAGGCTGATTATTATGTGAAATAAGTTTATAGACCATGGTAGTATATGATTTCCAAGTTGAGTGTTGCATAAATAACAATGGTAAAATGAATGTGTGATAAAATTACAAAAAATATAGGGAAATGATTATATTAGAGATAAAGTTGGGCATCTCTTGTAGATAACGTTATGGAAAATAAATTTAAATGTTTTGAGCATATACAATATAAGGTAGAAAATTCACTAATGAAATAGGTAGATAGAATTAGCACGAAAGGAATAGGGAGGGAAATGATTGGAATAAAAGTAACATGGTTAGAATGTCTGCTAAGGAACTTGTGCAAACTACAAATAACATCTCGTGTGTAACAAGAATAAAATCAATAAATAAAGAAAAATTATTCAAAAAGTTGAACACAAATAGTTGAGATATAGTTATTGATAATAAGGACGAATTGCTTGTAAAGAAGAAGAGTTAGGTTCACAAAGGAGTTGCTTGATTTTAGGAAATACTTTTGTGTAAAAAATTCACTATTGAACTAGATATTTGGCTTTAAGAAGTAGACCAGCTGACAGTTTGCATTTTCTAAAATACATGCAACAACTTCACATTAAGGGGCTGTTTGGTAGCAGGATTTAGGCTGGATTTGAGGCGGATTTGAGCGAAATACAGCCAAAATGCCTAAAAAGCAAAACCAAATCTCACGGCAAAGGAAATCCTCCCTAGAAGGAAAAATCCGCCGATTCGCTCTAAATCGGGGATTTCCGTAATCCTGTATTTTGCAGGATTTACGAAATCCATGATGGTAGAGGAAGAATCCACTCAGTAAATCCTGTGCTGTAGCCAAACAGTCATATGAGATTTAAGAGGATTTATCATGAATGTTACCAAACAGTTTTCAGGATTTAAGCCTCTCAGGATTTCAAAAATCCGGATTTAGAGGATTTACGAAATCCTACTTAAATCAAATCCAGAATGATACCAAACAGCCCCTAAAATAGAAAGAATGTAGAACAGGTTTTTGTGGGCGTGGTTACTTTGCCTCTATTTTATAACAAAAAACAGACCCATAATTTACTATCTAACTATAAGGTTGAAAGAACGACTCTTGCTGATCTAATCTGTATCGATCACTAAATGTAGTTATTAACGTCACATAAGCAAGGGATCAAGCAAATTAAAACAGTATGTAAGGTTCCGGACATTATATGTGAAATGTTATCTTTTGACAGCCTTGTCTTGCTCAGGTGCCACTCATGACCTTGCGTCAATGTACAGAACAAGTTTCAGAAGTAGACCAGAAAGTCAAACAACGCCATAGAATATCACTAAAAATGCAAAAGAGAGCCGAAGGAACCTGTCTTGTTGCAATCAAATCAAAAGAGATTCCATTCACTCAAGTTTATATATTTTCATCATCATCCCTAAGTTATATATCACAAAAAGTTGACATTGGATGACCACATCCGCTTGTATCTAAGATGCCACATGATAAATAAATTGAAAACTTGTAGACTTTATGGGTGTGAAATGCAGTGCTTAAATCAAAATGGCCAATTACGAGAGAATCAGAAGATTCAAACCAACCTCATTGTAGATAGTCCCAGAGGCCAATCGTAACGTTTCCAAGCCCTCACCCCATATTCGCATAGAGTACAAGAGGCACCTCTCTGTAAGTATCAATCAACTCATCTTCAAACGAAACTAACAAAATAAGTCCAGAACTTACATTCGGAAACCCCATGCACTAACCAACCTGCAGATTTTAAACACCCGACCAAAGTCGAATTATCAACATCCCAGAAAGCCAATGAGTTGTCACTAAAACCCAGGGCAAGATAACCGTCATCGTTCAAGAACTTGACGTCCAGAACCCAATGTTCAAAGCGAGGCAACTGGCTCACAAACTCAATGTTCACCTGCAACGGATTAGCTTCCACACGAAGGATAAAAAGCTTGACTTTCTTTTCCCCAAAGACCGCTATTAAAGGATCGGGGGAAAATCGAACAGATACACCGTGGACGCGAACCCCGTCGAAGACGTGGAAGGAGCGTAGGAGAGTCCCAGTCTCGAGGTTGTAAAGAAGGAGCTCAGATCCGGTTCCTGCGTGCAAAGGAAATAATAACGAATTGATGGCCTATGGGTGAGTGAGATGGGCCTAAAGAGAAAGATATATATTACCGGCGATAAGAAGAGGGTGGGAAGAGAGATGAGAAGGGAGAGGGAGGAAGGACAGTGCTGAGATCTCTCCGAGATAAGAGCCGGCGCGGAGCATGGGCGGATCGAAGTGCGGGACGCCGCCAGCCATTACAGGAGAAGAGTGGGCGATGGGAGGGTGAATGCGGAGGGGGCTTTTGGAGGAACAATTATTTGGTTCGGTGAACGTACGCTCCTCTACGTTCGGCCACCAATATTTTAGCGACACGTAGCATTAAGAAAAGTCGCCGACCCGCCCCGCCGTTTTTTGGGTTCTCGTACTTGCATTTTTTTAATTCCTTTACAAACCGAACAACATCCCATCACTTTTTGGATATATTTCAAATATCTAGCAAATACCGAGTTGTACCTAGTTTTTTCTAGCAATACCGAGCAAATACCTAGCAATACCGAGCAAATACCTAGCAATACCGAGCAAATACCTAGCAATACCGAGCAAATACCTAGCAATACCATTTTTTTAATATGATATTAATATAAATCTGAATGTATTATAATTTTTTCAAAATAAAGCAAAAGATTTTTATCAAAAATTTAATTAAGATATACTTATCCAATTTTATTTAAAACATATGATCCTAAATTTTTAAAAAATTTACAAAAAATATTAAAATGATATTCAACACTTATACTTATTATAATAAAATATCTTGTAAATCTATATTTATTTTAACTTTAAAAATAATAAACTCAAACTCTTCATTAGAATTTCAAATCTAACCCATTTGATAAATTCATTGAGCATTTACTATTTCAAAATTCAAATCAAATGAATTGAATTACATCATATTTTACTCTCAATTGCAACCTTTTATAACACTGTAGACGTATGAGACGCTAATTTTACCGCTTTATGAAGTGTAAGAGATCAACTCATTGGAAGATAGAGAATAACACAAACATCATCAACTTAGAGAAGCTACTTATCGTCAGCTTTTTCAGGATGTCTAAAATACATTTAATTAGTGCGAGCTATATATTATAAAATAAATGTTCTTTATAGTTAGATAAGATAATGATACAATATAGCATACATAAATTCTGAAAGACTATTTCATAGTGGAAGTAAATGTTTTTGAATGTTAGAGTTATTATCAAGCAAAATTGGGCAGTTGTCTCTGTCATTTTTCTTATAAGAGAAGAATTGACAATCATGAAGGTGCATGCCAAGCATTAGTAGTTAACATATGTAAGACTTTGACATGCATAAAATGATTGATTAGAATCTAAGACACAAGGAACGATTAGTAGTTAACTTGATCAATGTTCTTATAACCCATTAATCATGAAAGCAGGATTTTCATGTTGGTCAATGTTCTCATATCCCATCCAACATCTATCCTTGGTTTATGGTGGGAAATAGTTTATAAGGAATGTTAGAGGACTTTGTTTGTTTTAACGCAAAAACTCTCCTAATAGAAGGGGAGACCAGGTTGTGAGGAAGATTAGTGTCAAACATAGGAAATAATAAGCCGAATTTAATCATTTATAATGTTTGATATCAGTATTAGTAGATGATGGGCATTGACATTGGTCTCAATCGATGACTAGTGTTGGCATTAGCTGAAAGCCAACATTTCGTACGAACGGCTAGAGTTCTAGAATTTTTTAAGTTTGAAAATTATTTTCATTGAATTTCTTCTAAATGTGTAAAAACAAGCCTTATCCATAGAGTTTTAAAGAGAAAAGGTTGGATATTTCTGTCTCTTAAAAATCAGAATACTTCATCAAACATTCGAATTAGATTCCCTTAATAATGTAAATATTTCAAACAAAGAAATCGCAAGAGGGAAATCCCGACATGCGAATCTATCAAGTGGCAATTTATGAAATCCTCTGAATATATGGCTCTATGAGAATTTGCTGTCAACAAATTAAAAAAAAAAAATTATTGGACGTGTCGAGTCAAGTGTTTTAAAGTTTTCAGATGCGCTAAATATAAATCTGACAATATATTTTTCCAAAAAAAAAACTGACAAGATAATAAATATACTTATGGATAAGATATTCTAATACTAAAGTATTAATATCCAGTCGAGACTACAGAGAGCGCACATTCATCCGAAGGTCTCGGCTCCAAGCTTGAATACACAAGATGGCCACTGAGCCCAAGGATTTTTTGGACTGCTTGCTGGCTGTTTTATTTTTCAGCAAATAATAATTTTTTTATTTAGATACTGTTTTTTATTGTTATATTCTTATTATTTTTCAAATAAATTGTAATGAAAAGTTATTTTTTACAATAAGTTATTTTTCTATAGTAATTTTATAATCAACTTTATAAAATACTATATCCATTCCAAATAAATTATTTCAATAATTAGTTTCTTGTTTTAATTCAAAGTAAGATATGATATTTATATCTTATTTGGGGTAATTTTTTATTATTTTTTATAACAATTTTTTTGTATAAAATTTTTTGAAAGCAGCCAAAAAATAATAGCCAAAAGATGTTCCAAAGGAAGCCATAGAGTTTGTCATACTTCATTATATTGAAGATTATTGAATAATAGAAATGCAAATGGAGACAATAGAGAGATGCACTGATTCAATATCAATTTTACCCCATCACTGATTTTGTTAGCATCGACGCAAACTTATGTCAAGAAAAATATTAACGGGCCATCAAATTTCTAAAGATTAAAAGTTAGCTCTACAATTAGCCTTTTAAATTTCCTCCTTCACGAGCATAACTTTTGTTTATTTCTATGTCAAGATTAAGCAGTTGTGGAGACCCCCTTATTAACATTTCATCAAATTAGATCAAAAGAAATTTTTTTGGATGAGGATTATATATATAATCAATGACGCATCGATGGTGGTTGCCAATGATGCAACATTGATGGAAAAAATAAAATGTTGCATGTTTCCATCAATGTTGCATGATTAACATTTTCAACATCATTCTCATAAATGCCACGGGTTGTTAGTAGAGGAATTAATGGAGTGCAAGATGCAATGACATTAAGGTTACTTTTGGTACGGCTTTCTTACTACTTCTTAAAGTAGTTTTCTAACACAAAATTTTAAAGTTTTGTACTAAAGAACTGTTTTAAGAAGCAGTAAGAGAACTGCCCCAAACGAAGCCTAAATTCTATCATTTGGTCATATACCAACTTAGCAAGTATATTTTTGTAAGAACTCTTTTATTCTAAATGAAATGTAATGAAAATGCTCTCCCTATTAGAAATAAGATCGAGTGAACAATGAAAAGATTAACTAATGGGGCAATGAAAATCAAGTTGTTTATCAATGCATATATTGCAATAGAAATGATGATAGACTTGAATGTTCCAACAAACTGAGCTAAGAGTTGATAATACAACTTTGTTTTCAAGCCAAGTTACATAGATTAGGGAAAACATATAAGGGGGTCACCATCTAACCAATTCTCCTTCTCAAAAGTGAAGAAAGCTAGCTATTATTTGAGCAAGCCCAAAAGACTATTGTAAAAGATGTCACTTGATTTTCCAATTGATGGAAGAAGAGGAGGAGAGTTATAGTTATAGAAAATAGAAATCAATGACAAGCTTGTCGTAAAGATTTTTCTACTTGATGAAGCTACCATGGGAATGAGGAGACGCATTAATTGTCAAATCAACTTTCTAATAAAAATCAAATCAAAGTTTATTGGTGATTCAAAGATTATTTGATTTTTAGGAAGGAACACATTAAATCCAACCCCTTCTAAAAAAAACTCTTTTGATGGAATCCACTGACATAATAACCTACTAAGATATCATCAATGTATTGTCTTTTGACAATGAGGGATTTTTCGAAGAGAAAATTAGATCAACATATTTTGATATAAATTTTGGTGATAATGTATTTACAAATTAATAAATTTACTTTGAGATAAATACATCTTTCATGAATCAAGTTGCCTGAAGTACTATTTGAAGTTATCTCCTATTTCCAAGCCCTATAAATGCTTATAGCTTCTAAGATTTTGAGATAGTCTGTCAAGAACATAGAGGAGGTTGGATGGGCAATTGGTTATATCTAATATAGATCGTGCATGGACGATAGTTGGAGTCCTAGAGTTCCCTCATCTTGGATCCCTAGGAAAAAGGATCTCTGTGAGTTCATTGGTCGTCCTCACCTAGTTGGCGTATATTTCTACTTGCTTATCGCCCGGAACTGATACATAGCCCCTAGAATACTCCTTATTCTTTTACAGGAAGTTAATTTATGAACAATAAACCGACTATTATATTAAACTTATCTAAAAGTAAATATAAACAAATTTTATTCTTCACCTAATCTTTTTCCCTTTTCCAAAGGAAACTTCAACTTTTCACATTATTCCATGATGCTCAAACAAATGGCTAACTTCACTTTGTATTTTGAAATGGAAGCTCATCCACTTCATAATCAAGAATAAAGGCTAGGAAGATAAAATATCCAGCATTCAGGTGGCTGAATAATGAAAGAATAATGGAGAACTTAGCATGTTTGTTCCAGAAGAACGTGGAAGCAAAAGCATAAATTCTTCTAAGACTGTTCATCATTAATTTATTTCTGCTTCATTCGCACAGAACTTGCAATTGATAAAGGATGATAGTCAATGGGATCTCGCCGAGAAAAAAAAATTATGCTGTACATCATTGCGCAATAAAGTATGACATGAAAAATCTGTATCAATGAGACGTGGTTACATGACGGTGCTACTTCACATGAAAACAAAGAGCATGAACATACGTGCATGTTCGGTATCACCAGCGTCAAATTCTTTTTGGTTCTCTTTATAGGGGTGTAAGTGAGCCGAGTCGGCTAACGAGCAGGCCCAAGTTCGATTCTTTAACGAGCTCATGAGTTAAGCTTATCGAGGCACAAGTTCGAACTTGAGCCGATACTCGAGCTCGTAAGTTAATGAACTCGAGCTAGAGTTCAGCCTAGCCAGACTCGAATTCTTTTTGATCCACTTGATCAACTTAAAATATATTTACAAATTAATTTAAATTAGCATTATATAATATATGTTAACAAAAAAAAAAAAAACATTTGAATTTAGGTTTTTGTCAGCTATATATATTTTCTTAGTTTATCTTTTTATAAAAATGTATGAGGTTTTTTTTTATATAATGCATTTTCAAGTAACCCTTGTATAGGTTATCATGAATGTATGATGATTGCCCAAATGAAGCTTTAAGATGAAGGTATGATATGAAATAAAATAAAGAGAGAGGCCAGGAGATAATGCGCGCACTAAGGAGGTGAAAATGGTAAGTGAAAAAACTAATGAGAGTAGAGCCTTATCAAGCCTCACTGTAGTCTTCTTTTTTTGTTAAAGCACTTTGTTGACCTCTTCTTTCTTATTGTTATCTTATCCCTCCTCCTCCTCCTCTTCCTAAGGCTTACTTACCCTAAATGCTTTAACAACTCTTCTTCCTTTGATTCTCTTGCTATATATTGAGAGATAGAAACATTATTAAAATGAGTGAATGACTATCTTAGTTACAATTTTGGAATATGTAGAATCAATGCTCTAACATAAACATGATAAAGTAATGGTTATTAAGCACCAACCTCTTACCTTAATAATAGTCAATATATATGGTATATTTTCTACAAAACAACAAACATGCATAAAAATATAAAAATGACATATTCATTCAAATATTCAACACAAATAATCAGTTTAACATACAACATACAGTTTAATTAATAACATATTTGATCATTCTAAGTTCATTGACCAAAGAAAAACTAAATGGGTTACTTACGGTGGATTTTCGATAACTGAGCGGGGAATGTTATCGACGGAGCAGTCAACATGAAGCCGATAGAGGCGGTGACAAAGAGGTGAACAAGCCGTTGGCGATGGAGGCATCGTTCAATGACGGAGGAGAACGTCGGCGACGGAGAAAATTAACGAAGCGAGAGCGAGAATGAGTGAAATGAGAATAGCATAGTCACGAAAAAAGAAATAGGGTTTTTCCGACGGCTTCTGCCCCGGAAACCTTTCCAGCTGAATTTCTGTCCACAATATTTCCTCGGGATTAAATAAGCCGTCAGATTTTCCGCCGGAAGTTCCACACATCATATTCGGCGTATTTTTGCCGGAAGTAACCACCAGCTTTATAAAAACCAACTATTTTTTCGACAGTTCTCCGGCGGTCTATCCGCCGGAAAATGCTAAGTATCCGACGAAATATCCGCCAGTTAAACCATCGCTTCTACCAGCGGACGAAATTTCACAGAAAAACAGAGATTTTTCTATAGTGAAAGTCCCCTTTCTCATGTTTGGATAAACTTCGTTTTGTTACCTTCTATAACCTCCTCCTTTGATGACTGATCTCCTAGAAAAGCGGAGGGTTTTCATTTAAATTTAATGCTCATTTTGTGAATGGTGAAAATTTAATCTTTTGGGCCAACAAAAAAGAACGAAGATATATGCCAACGGCTCATTAACCAATTGAAGATTATCTAAGAAGAGTTTCCTTTGTCTTCCTTTTGTGAATTGTTCCACCTTTTTTAAAATTTTTCATTCTTCTCTATCCTTTGTCTCCGTGACTCCGTGTGACATCCTTTGATTCACCTTATTGCGTTTTAGTTTTTTCTACCTATAATATTCTCCCCACCCCTTGAATCAAAATCATCTTTCTTTGTTGTCAAGCTCTGCGTGCCATAAACTTTATTTCACATTAATCTCATTATAAATCTAAATATTATTAAATTAATTTTGATATAGGCTTCATTTGGGGAGAGATTATTCCGTGCTGCATCCGAATACGCCCGGAAGCGAATCTGGACGCGCCACATCACCGGGTGCACTAGTCCTCGTTGACATCCGGTGACATGGTGCGTCCGGATTCGCCTCCGGACGCCGCACAGAATAATTTTTCTAATTTGAGACAACTTTCTTACCCCTTTGAAAGCATGAAATACACAAAGATCTAAAACTACCGAACCTATAACCAAATCAAAATATCCTCTTATAAATTTTTTTTTCCTTGCAACAAAGCGAAGCTCATGACAACATTTTAAAAAAAAAATATTGGAACTATGAAACCTGTAATTGCAGTCAATGTTCACAAAAGTGGTAGGATGGAAGATCTGTCCAAAAGTATCAAACTCAACTCATGTTGTAATCTTTATTGGTGGCCATATTTTGGTGGTAGGTTTGGTGAATTGTCAATAATTAAAATATTTGTCTACCTTTTACTCCTAATAGTCAGTCACGCTCAGCACCTACCACTTTCACCTAATTTCAATCTCAAGTGTTAGGTGGATCTCTATAAGAATCAAAATATTACAATTATCTTTTATATTTGCATTTAGATATAAGATCAAGATCATTTATGACACATGATTTGTAAACTTTTAGGTAATTTAAATAACTGCAACAAAATATTGAATTTATTAAGTTTGATTCATACAAAATATATAAATTTTAAAGTGAACTTCTAAATTTTTTTTTTCAATACTTTAATTATCATAGCAATCAAGAAATATTTTATATTAATAATTTTCATTTATAAAAAAAAAACAATATGAAGATAATATAAGTTAATATACATAGAAATAAATTAGTAAAACAATTGTCATTTTTGAAAAAAATTCCCATAATCTCTCATTTTTTATTTTCCAAATTTTAATTTAGTTAAGGTGTTGTTTGGTTTTTTGAAAAATAATGTAAAATATTTCAAATGTATTGGATTTGAAAAATTTTATGTTTGGCTTGATGAAAAAGAAATATAAAGTAAAATTTTGATGATTTTTTTTCACTTAGTAGTTAGTAGTACATTTTTTTTATGTATTCTAAATATTTCGTTTTTAGCCGAATTCTAAAATACATCACAACTTGACTTGATATCCCCACATAAGCTGCTATCTGCGCCCACACTTGCCATCGACTGCCATTCATACTCGCCATTAAACCCCCGTCGACAATTGACTGTTATGATCGTCACCACTATCCTCAACTGTTATCCCCGACCACCGGCCACTATCATTATCCGACTTTATGCTAAAATTTGATATGACTTGATCACCCAATCAACAAATACAAGAATTTGTATTTTACATCCTAAATAATTTTTTTTTTCTTGAAATCATCAATTTAATCAGATGATGATATAAATTAATCATGCATAAGCCCAAAACAATAGTCTAAATTTTTACTATGAGGTGTCTCTCTATAACTCCTAATATAAATAAAGAAAATAAAAGCTTGACACGCATCATATTGAAATTAAAAAAAAAAAAAAACTAAGTAATTTGACTCTCTTCAAGCTGATTTTCCTGTCAAACTTGGCGGGCAGGACTCATCGGTGTCATGGCACTAATTATTCTGCTCTGAATCTCTCAAAAAATTAATTTATTTATATTTTTTTTATTAAAAGTTTTTTTTTTTTTAACTTACAATATCTATCGTATTTTCTGAGAAATAATTTTTTAAAAACAAAATGTAAGATATAAATCGTGAAAATTTTTCTCATTCAAATCTATTTCTTACATCACAAAAATAATAGAAATTACCCCCAAACAAAAAAAAAATTGCACCAAATGTTTACTTTAAAGTGGCCGATGCTGATCTTTCATAATAATTGGTATCTGTTCTTGTATGTTAAAAGAAGCTGTTTAGAGCATGAAACATGTGGGCTATTAAATATTTTCTAAACTTTGGGTCAATTTGAGGAGAGGTTATTATGTGCGGAGTCCAGATCCGAAGAACCGTTCGGTCATGTGACTGTGAACAGTAAAAACACAGTTACCGTTCACCACTGCACTTTTATTGTTCACAATCACAACCGAACAATTCTCTGGATTTGAACTCCGCACAAAATAATCTCTCAAATTTGAGGCGGGTGTAATTTTTAATAAAAATGATTATAAAATTATTGCATAAATTTTTTTTTTTTTGAAAGTTGCTTTTTTTTAGTAGCTTTCTAACACTTTTTTTTAAGTAAAAAAATATTGGTCAAATATAAGACAACTATCCCAAAAGGAAACCTTTATCTCTGTAAAATAGAAGCAATTATTAGGTCCTTTCACTGGATGTAGAGGAAGGTTCGGTTTTAGGCAAAAATAGGTCAAAAAGTGCAAATACCGAGTTTTTCAAAAAACTCGGTATTTTTTCAAAAAACTCGGTATTTGCACTTTTTTAGGCAAAACCGAACCTTCCTCTAGGTCCTTGCACCGGACCAAATAAAAATCCGTAAAATAGATATCAATTATGAATAATTGAATATCATAATTTATTTTTGTTTGGTGTATTAATTTTATCTTATTTTAAATTTATTTGATTTAGTTCAAACAATCAATTTCATTTATTTTATTCATCTGAAATTTTAATTTACTTGATTAATGGTATTAATGTCGCTGATTATATTTTTAGTAAAAATAATTATATACATCCTATTAAAAATCATACATATTTATAAATCTAACAACAACAACAACAACAACAACAACATCAAGCCTTTATCCCACTACGTGGGGTCGGCTTTATAAATCTAACACCTAAAAAAAAAAATTAAATACTCATAATCATGTAAATATGAATGCTGAGATTAAATTTTTGCATGGAAATTTATAAGCTACAAAATAGGAATCTTTGGGGTTTGAAGAATCTCCTCAGACATTTCAATAGAACAATTTTAAGCGACAACTATATTAATTTATAAAGTTGATGGTAAAATTATTATGAAGAAAATAATTTTTCTTTTCTTTTTAAATAAAATAATTTTTCACAACAAATAATTTTGAAAGTAGCAAAAAAAAAAGTCAAATAAAATTGTGGTTATTTTCTGAAAGGCAAAGAAGTCAGAAAGCTACCTCTAATAAATTCTAAGGCTTTATTTGAGACAACTTTTTTATGATTTTATTTTTCTGATCATAGTAATAATTTTTATTTGATTACTATTTTTTTATTGATTTTCAAAAAAATTTATGCTAGAAGGCTAATTTTTACTATAAATTTTAAAAAATTACTTTCTACAAAGTAGCTTTTCAACCATTTTTATAAAATATTTCGATTGTCTCAAATGAATTCTAAAGACAACAACCATAATTTTTATTTATTTCTACCAAAATAGAAAATCATGTAAGAAAATTATATTTATGTAAAAAATATTCTTATTATTAATTTATTTAAAATAAAATCTACCTTATACTAAATCCGTTAGAATAATATACTAAATATAAAAATTTAGGTACGGGAGATGTAAAAATCTAAAAATTTTGTGGTATGTAAGTAAATCCGTTAAAAATACGTGGTCAAATTTTGATTTTTTTAGACCTCTAACCTGGTGGACCGAGCCGATGAATATAGCCTCAAAGTCGGCTCCGAGGAGGGGTAGGTAAGAAGCATTTCAACCGTCACCGCGGTTCCACCGGTAACAACCAGTGATGAGAGGTCGACCACCGACTATGCCCGGTGAACGCGTCCGCCATATGTGGATCTAATCGTCCAACAACCGTCCCTCATCTATAAATTGGGGCCGCGGTGAAGGAGATAAACTCGTGAAAGGAAAGGAAGGCAGAAGGCATTTGTCTCGCGTACAATCGAACAAAGGTGAGCGACGAATCTTTAATCAGTTCTCAGTTTTGTTCTATGTGAATTCGGTGTTCCTTCATTCCTTTGGCGTCTCTTCCTTTTCAAGGCATGTACAAGTTATGCGTACTATGTAGGTTTTGCGGTGTTAAGGTGGAGTGGCCAGATCTGTCGGGATTGAGAATTGATGAGCGATTTTTCCTGGGGTTTATACGGTTTGTGGGAGGATGAGTGGCATTCGTCCTTCTCTTTGTGTTTGTGTGTGTTTTTGTTTTTTTTAATCGGGGAGGAGTTGGATATATGTAGATCTGAAGGATTTCTTTGTTGATTCTCTGGGATATTAGCATTATGAAGACTGGTTCTGCTCTAGATCTGTCGATGATAAGATTTGTTGGTGCGTAGTTTTGATGTTGTCTTCTGAGATTAGTATTTTGTATTTTGGTCTGTAAAATGTAGTGGGCTTTCGATCTAATTGTTCTCTTTTTAGATTGTTGTTAGCAAGGGCTTTTGTTTTTGGTTCTTATGTGGTGGATCTTCAATCTCATTGTGTGTTTTGTTTGCCGGAGGCTTAGGTTTTTTGTTCGTTTGTTTTTTAAATCTTCCGTGCTGTTGCGGTTATAATTTTTGTGATTTCTCGTTTTTATTGTACACAGTGTTTGGGTAATGCTTGATGAATTTGCTCTCTTTTTTGTTTATTCAGATTCCAAATGGCAGACACCTTCCTTTTCACCTCCGAGTCTGTGAACGAGGGTCACCCAGACAAGCTTTGCGACCAGGTATCAGATGCCATTCTTGATGCATGCCTCGCGCAGGACCCCGACAGCAAGGTTGCATGTGAGACCTGCACCAAGACCAACATGGTCATGGTATTTGGTGAGATCACCACTAAGGCCACTGTTGATTATGAGAAGATTGTCCGTGAGACCTGCCGCTCCATTGGATTCACCTCCGATGATGTTGGCCTTGATGCGGACAAGTGCAAAGTTCTTGTTAATATCGAGCAACAGTCTCCTGATATTGCCCAGGGAGTTCATGGTCACTTCACCAAACGCCCTGAGGATATTGGTGCTGGTGACCAAGGCCACATGTTTGGGTATGCCACTGATGAGACTCCTGAGCTCATGCCTCTCAGCCATGTCCTTGCCACCAAGCTTGGAGCTCGACTTACCGAAGTTCGGAAGAATGGCACCTGTGCCTGGTTGAGGCCGGATGGCAAGACCCAGGTCACTGTTGAGTATCGCAATGACAATGGAGCTAGGGTTCCCATCCGAGTCCACACAGTCCTCATCTCCACACAACATGATGAGACTGTCACCAACGATGAAATTGCTGCCGACCTCAAGGAGCATGTCATCAAGCCAGTCATCCCTGAGCAGTACATTGACGAGAAGACCATCTTCCATCTCAACCCATCCGGCCGCTTTGTCATTGGTGGACCTCATGGCGATGCAGGACTTACAGGCAGGAAGATCATCATCGATACCTATGGCGGCTGGGGAGCCCATGGTGGTGGTGCCTTTTCTGGCAAGGATCCCACCAAGGTTGACCGCAGTGGTGCCTACATCGTCAGGCAGGCTGCCAAGAGTCTCGTGGCCAATGGACTCGCTCGTCGCTGCATTGTTCAAGTTTCCTATGCAATTGGTGTGCCCGAGCCTCTCTCGGTGTTCGTTGATACCTATGGCACTGGCAAGATCCCTGACAAGGAAATTCTCAAAATCGTCAAGGAGAACTTTGACTTCAGGCCTGGAATGATAAGCATCAACCTTGACCTTAAGAGGGGTGGCAATGGCCGGTTTCTGAAGACTGCTGCGTATGGGCACTTCGGAAGGGATGACCCCGACTTCACCTGGGAGGTGGTCAAGCCCCTCAAGTGGGATAAGGCTGCTGCGTAAGATTAAAACCTAAACTATTCAAATAACGTCTCTATATCCGTCGTATATGGTATTACGATACTCCCTCCTCTGCTGATCTTTCTGATAAGTCATCACATCGTTTATTCATTGTAGTTCTCTTGTTATCTTTTTTTTTTCCCCTCTTCTTGTGGGCGTGGGAAACAATGGAAGCATCAGTTTAGAAACTTTTCAGTTCGTTTCGGAGTTTGGATTTATGCTTAATCATTGTGGGTTTAATGAAAACAATTATTGTTTCTTATCCTATGAAGTTCTTATATGTTTAATTTGATTTGCTTAAAGTGCTTGATTTGATGCTTAGTCTCTGTGAAATTTATTGAAATCAAAATTAAATGTGTTCAATTATTTGTATGGAATTATGCAGTTGTGAAATGTGTTCTAAATTTTGTTTTTTGATGGTTTTTTTATTGTTTCTTAAATAATTAAAATTTTTGTATTAGAAAGTTGTTTTAAGAAGCAGTAAAAAAATCGTCCCAAATAGAGCCTTAGTTGTCTAACTTCTCAAATATGATTCGAAATGGCTTTTGATGCAGTATTAAAGATCAAATTTGAAGAATCAAATAACTATATTTTTATATTCGATTTTAGTTAAGACATTAAATTCATAATTTTTTTTAATTTAAAAAAATTAGGATTAAAATTGTCCAACAAAGGGATTATTATTATTGGTTTCTTTTTGTATATATATAACTAGATTGAACTCATATAGCTAGCTTTGTAGCTGATGATTGGGCTTGTAGTTGACCAGTAGTCATGAACTTTCTATGAGTTCTCAATTAAGGGTGAGTGCCTTGGCATATTTTTCTTGCAAAAACATTTGGTCAGTTAGTAAGTTCTTCATGTAGATTGCCTTCATAGGAGGGTGACTTTTGTAAGTCATTTAGATGAGTTCATTAACTTTGTGTTGAAGATTGATTTGAGGTCGATTATTGGACGGCTTGGATGAGATTCGACTCAAGTTATTCAAAGCTTTGGGGGATTTAAGACTTGACAAGTTTCATATTGTAGATAGTTCAAACTGGAACATTATAAGGGATTTAATTTTCATCATGATTTACTTAAATTTTTTTTTTTTTGGGACATTTAGGTCAATGAACGCAGACTCACACACACATTCTATATACAAGATTCGAACTCAGGACCTCTTAATAGCCTAAGTTTTCAATCAACAGACCAAGATGAGTTGTGTATGATTTAATTAGTTTGACTACAACGAATATAAGTGGAATCACTTCATTGATTCTTTGCCTAATTTGAAAAACCAAAAAGGAAATTAAAAGAGGTTTATGTTCCAATATAACCAAATGCAATCATGCATGAATCTTCAACACATAGTTACCCCATTAACATTATAGCCTATAAATTTGATGTTCATATTTTATGTTCAAAACATTTTTATTTTGTTATTATTTTGTAATTATTTTAGACCTTAATTCTTGTTTAAAGACGAGATTTAAAGGCCAATTTGAGATCAATTATTATAGATGGTCCTCAAAAGAGCCATGGGAGAATTGAGATTTCTTTAGGCAAATTGTTGTTAGAAAAACTCGGTACAACTCGGTATTGCTCGGTATTGGTCTTCACAGAGCGGTATTTTTTGTTATTGTCAAGCAATACCTAGCAATATCGAGCAAATACCGAGTAATACCTCGCAATACGCGAACATAGCATTCCCGGGTTCCGGTCCGGGTCAAGTCGTCGGGCCGCACGGTAAATAATAAGAGCACGTCTGCACGTGACGACATCTTATTGAAGGCCGAATGTAGCTCTACGTCCGATGAGAGGACGTAATAATTGTTCCTTGGTAGGTGAGATATGAAGACCATTTATTGATATAACATGCGGATAATCCAATCTTATGTCTAATTTAATGCACAGCTGTAGTTGCTTGTTACTCCATTAAAATGACGAATCGCAATGGCAACGCAATGAAAGAGGAAAAATAAAAAAATAAAAAAGGGCAGAGTGAGGACAGCTCAGCGTTTAATGAGCTTTTTTTTATAACTGATAATAAATTCCCTCTCTTTACTGTGGATGTAAAAGGGAATCCATTGTGCTAAGGGACCTGAATAAATATTAGCAAAAAATCTCTATGGTTAAAAACTCCTCTACAATTTTTAGATTCAACTGGATTTGCTCTCCACATGTAGTTTGAATCATTATGAGTATCATAAATATTTTATTTTTTCAAATGAACAAAACTCTCTTATAGTTTAATCAATTAAAAATAAATAATAATTTTTCCTTACAATTTTTTTTAAAATATAACTAGAAAATAATAATCAATTAAAACTATGATTGTGATATAAAAAATAAAATGGTGAAAAAAATTCTTCCAAATATATCTTTAAACTTGAAGTTGAATGAAACTAATCCAATAAAATTATGTTCAAACTTCAACGGGATCAAAATTAAGTACTTAATAAGTATAGTTGAAATTTCACAAAAGTATGCAAAGATTAAAATGATCTCCGTATTTTATATCCCGATAATTGAAATGAATAATTTGATGAGATGAATTCTAAAAATCTCGCAATTATGAAATCATTGATATGCTAAGATGTCCAAATAAATATCAAATGACCAAGTGATTAACTCTAACCCTACTATGAAATATCCTAATTTTTAATTGAAATGCCAAGGATTCCCCATCCAAAAAATTATAAATAAATCATATTCCTACAGTTTAGGAAAAATTTTATAAGAGAGACTTTAGATATTTAAAAAAGTTTCATAGCACTGTTTGTTAACACCTACCCGACAAATATCTTAGGGTTTAGGGTTTATGGTTTAGACCCTGAACCCTAAACAAATATCGTCCGCCACCATTAACTATTGCTAATGCCTATCATCAACTATTTTTGGCATCCATTGTTGCACAACGATGCATGGAGCCGACATCCTTTGATCTCCATTTCTGAATATGCAGTCACCATTCCCAGAGGCATTCAGAGGTAAAGCAGAGCACATCATGTCAATTTTTTTTTGTACTGGTGTTATGTACCACTATGTACCAAGTAATATGTCGCGCTCTGATTTGCTTCTGGACGGTTCAATGGCCGCACAAAATAATTATTCTCCCATCTCTGACCTACTCTATAACATCTATTGTCTTGTCTTGCAACCCTACCTTTTTGGATGAGCACTTCTCATTTTTAACATACATAATAAATTCTTCCAAGCTTGAGCTTCACCAAATTCAACCATAATCCATAAGTTCTCAACTGCAAAAGTATCCACGTATATATTGACCATATTAGTCAGTTTAAAAGGCCACTAAGAATATACATTTTTCATTATTTTCCTGGCAAGAAATACCATTTTGGAATGACTCAAGATGCTTAAGAAGCAGAATTCGGCAATGGTACTAATTTGATAAATGGCTATCCATAATGCCTACAAAATGAAGCATCTGCACATCTAATGCCAGAAAATTTATATTTCTCTGTGCAGCCGTTCTGCTATTAAATCAACAGGTAAAGATCCAAAGGGGACTGAGGACTCTAGCTCTTCAGAAAAATCATTAGAGTCTCTGTCATATTCCTCATTATCTTCAACTTGATTTTCATTATTTCCATATTCTGTAATGTCACTATCATCATTTGCTCCAGTACCAGAAAGAAACAAGGGTGGATACGAGTGTTCAGCAGCCTGTGACAAGCCTTCAAATTCTTCAACTCTCTCAAGAAGTGAATCTGGAGTGAGATCAGTCTCATCTAATAATAATGCTTTGTTTGACTCCAGAGCTCGCTTCCATAAGGACATCATTTTGGGGCTTGATACTACCTTGTTGAGCGAGGACTCATCGGCACTGTCAAGTGACAGATCTGCAAATGAATGTGTTAGAAAAAAAAAAACTGCTGTTTTCAGAAGAAAATAGCAACTTGACAGCAGCAACCTTGAGAAAACTGTAAAAAATCTGAGAGAAAGATGAAGGATTCCACTAACGGATGAAGAAAAATAACAATAATATAAGTTTCTTCAATTTGAGAGGAAGAAACGACTCTCCAAATCTCTAGTTGAGGACAAGAGCCCAAGCATACAAGAGGCCTCCAATTTCTAATTCAAATTCCAGATGAAACCCTAATTCTAGCATTAGCCACTTATTAAAGCCAAATGAGAAATAAATAAAAAATAAAAAAAGTCAAAGGAGAAATACAAAAATTCGTAAACAGCCACTAATTCAAATATTTCCCTCCAAAGCAATCTTTAATCAAGGTGTAGGCCCCATAGGTGCAGCTGACCCCTTATATCTCCCTTCCCTGGGCTAGCGGTTGTAGTAGTAAACCGGTCCACTAGGGACCATGGGCGGATCCCCATGTAATTGATTTGCCCCCCCTCAAAAAAAATTTTTTTTTTTATTTTAGTGAGATATTTTGAGTATTTTGGGTATTTTGTCCCCTCTCAAAAAATTTTTTTGCCCTCATTTAATCAATCCTAAGCATCTTTGCCCATCCCCCACAAAAAAAATATTTTTTGCCCACCCTGAAAAAAGAAGCTGGATCCGCCCCTGCTAGGGACCGGTTCAATAGGAGTCGTCGGTCCCTCTTGGACCAGCCTAACAGAATGACTCGTCTCAGTAATGAATATTATAACTAGATTCCTAATCATTGCAGTAGTCTTTCTCCGGTACATTTCGAAACAATTTTTAATTTTTAATTTTTTTGCATGAACAATTAAAGGCTATACCTGTCTTTATGTTTATATTTGTTTCTGAAAATTATAAATACTAAAAACTATGGAAATTTGATTATCGCGTAAAGCATTTGGAGTTCTTAAAGAGTGGTGTGTCATCATGGAATGTGGGTGATAGGAAATACTTGAGTTCGCAAGTAACCCTAGTCAAAACGGAAGAGCAAACAGCAGAAATTCTGCTGTCTACAGAAGAAAAGTAGAAAACAGAGTAATTTGGGTGGAAATCTGAAATAAAACCAAGCAAAACACTTGTATTTCACTAATAGAAGAATAAAAACAGCAAGATACACTTGATCCTCTATTCGAGAGGAGGATCGATCTCTCCCAAATCTGATGTAAAACATAATTGCATGGATGAATTGCTTTAAGGAATTTGCACGCTTAATCTTAGAGACCACAATAATTATATATTTGTATTGATTTTAAACGACAAAAGAAACACAATGAGCGGTAAGACAAGTTTAGGGTAAATCACATGCATAGGAATTAAGACCGTAAAACATTCAATTAATCTAACATTGCATACATGAAATGTGTCAACAAGAAATCCCTAGACTAACAATGAGATTAGTACTATGAAGGAGGTCCACTCACTCACTCACTCAACTCTCTAACTAACTTGGTTTTAACGGAGCGGGTTGACACAACCTTTAGGAATCAATTAAACCACAAGTCAAGATAAGACTTGGAAGAAAAGATTTGGAGAACAGGTTTACCTTCGTTAGAGTGGGGGTTGGTTACTAGAATGGTGTCGGAGCTTCTGGCCAACAGTTGGAGACTCCCTGGACAACTGGACAGCAACTAGAGTGGGCTGAAATTACTGGACAGCAGTTTCCAAGTTTCTGGAGCCTTTTAGTAGCAATGGGACTTCCTTTAGCCGTCGGACAACACTCTGTCTCCTCAGGGCAGCAATCAGGACAGGCTCAGGTTGGCTGGACAGCGAGGGGGTTTGCTGGGGAGGTCAGGGCAGGAAGTTGTTTGGCTCCGAACAACTTCTGGACGTGTAAACTGGGCTGTCCTTGAGATTTGGACAGCAAGTGTAGCTTCTATAGATAGCGGAACAGCATAAGAATTTGCTGAAATTCTCAAACAACAGCAAGGAAAATTGGGAGAGAAGGAATCCCGTATGACTGGAAGGTTTGGAATCAGTTTTGGGAAGGTGGGGAAGGGAGATGACTAGGCTGGCGACATCCATGAGAGGGAAAAGTTTTAGATAAGCGTTTAATTGCTTGCCAAATCAGTGATTTCATTAAGGAATGAGAAGATTCATCAATCTCATTTGAATTTGAATTGGACTTAATTTAGGGAGTTAATTGGGGATCATTAATGACAAAGTTTAATGAGAAAGAGGGAGTGGGTGGGCCGGCCTAGGAGAGGGGGGGAGAATTGTGTCTACATTCAATGTATGTGGGGTCATGGAGTTGATTTAGGGATTGATTTAAATCTGAAATTAAATTCAGATTTCATTAAATTAGAGGCTTCCTAAATGGGATTTATTAGGGAGTGAAATATTTGAAATTCAAATATCAAATCGAATTCAAACGAATGCACCTTCCTAATTGAGGGAAGTTATTTTAGGAAAGTATTTAAGGCAGATTCGAATTTTGAAATTCAAAATTCAAAGATCATTGGAGAAGGGGCCGGTGGCTAGTGGAAGCTAGGGGAGAACGGCGGGGAGGGGATTTGGGGGAGAATGGCGGCGTACGGGTGAGGGGAGGCCGGTGGCTTAGGGAGGTGGTGAGGGTGGTGGGTTAGGGAGGAAAAGGGAAGGGATTTGGGAAGCTTAGGCGGTGGAGCTAGAAGATGAATTGGGTGGAGGAGGTTGAGCCACCGGTGGTGGGGTAGTTGGAAGGGGTGGTGGATGGAGTGGGGGAGAAAGGAGATGGAAGCAAAATACAAATAAAATAAAAGTAAATTAACGAACTCACAAAGAGATCGTAAAACCGCGAACCTTGGACTCTTCCAAAGGTTGACGGGTATTGCGATTGCCCACACCTTGGGTCTCTCCTCCCATGAACTCACTTAAAGATCAAGCAAAGAAAATAAGATTTCATTTCAATATCCATCATCCCAAAATACAAAACAACTAGCCTATAAATAGGCCTTATGAAAAGAAAAGAAATAAAAGACTAAAATGCCTTTCGGGCTACAATACTACATGACCACCCGTAAGGGTATAAAGGGAAAAACAATAATATGAAATAAACTAGTACATATAAATAAATAACTCAAGATCGCAGCCATTGATCTCCGATGTCCTCATCATTCTCCCCAGATGGGAGAAAACTCGACTCCGTCGAGTGGGTGTCTCAAAAACTCTCGTGTATCTGAGTCGATCAGCTGTATCTCCTTGCGCTCTGATCATGTATCCTCTGACTCTGGTGTACCTCTCCACCTCATCAGCTATCTTCTTCGTCCACCCTCAATTGTGGAAATAATGTCATCACTCAGAATCATGTCAACCTTCTCCGCTATAGGTAATTTGGGAATATTCAGGGAGTGGAGGTAGGCTGGGGGGTTCTCACAGGGTGGGGTCACACAAGGCTCAATTTGAAGTGGAGGTGGTGGGTTAAACTTTGGACCCTCATAGGTTACTAATTCTTCTATGTTAATAGAGGGATGAAAGTTGAACTCTGCAGGCAGATCCACCACGTAAGCGCTATCAATGATTATTTGATGCATAGTTTATTTAAACTAATTTAAAATTAAATAAATAAATATTTGCTAAACATAGTACATATTGGAAGAATCATCTGAAAATATGTTAATTGATATTATTTTTAAATTTTGTCAATTCAGCTCACAATATGTTAGTCCCTATAAAATTTTTTTCTTATTCGAATAGTCTATTATATGTATATATTAAATTAATGTACACTCTTATTACACATTGTTGATGTACAGTTGCATTTCGTCTAGTTGTAATTAGTAGATCTAGGTGTTTCTTGTAGTATATCTAGTAAGATGCTAGTAATGAAATAATACAGATCTATGTTATGCTTTGATGATTATGATGACATATACATGCTATTGACTTTTGTTATATAGGAGATCTCGAGTAGCGAGACCACAAGTAATTTTAAGATTAATGCTCTATTTACAACTTGTTTTGCCAATATTACTTGCTACTTTTCCATATACAAGTACTTGTAATATGAAGTAACATGGGATTATTAAGTGCAACATTAAATCATCGAATAAAAATTAACTATTAAAACATGCAAGAAAAAGGATATTAAATTAAACGTCCCTTGTTTGTAATCCCCCCCCCGGGCAAAAAAAAAAAAAAAAAATCAATAATGAATGTTATAGCCAGGTCACAGGTTAACCCTTAAATGCATGAAATTAAAAGATTAACATCCCTCAAAACCTTATGAAGTATCTAAAATGGATAAGACTGTAATTTTAATAACTCAAAGGTGCTTGGTCGGCAATCAATTTGCCACTTACATCGAGAAAATCTAGTTTAGTGTTTTATGAATAAGATTGTTAGTTAGCCTTAATTATATGATTCATAGGTGACTCATTTTGATAAATCAAATACTTAAACTCTTAAGATCAATGACAAGAGGGTCATGTTGATAACGAGCAAGCCTAAAAGTCTTTCCACGTAAAAAAAAAACTCATGCCTAATGAGCTATGAAAACCTCTACATATGTTGAGCCAACATGCTTTGAAAAAGGAAAGTGCAACTCTGGGAGTAATTTATGCTTTAACAAATGCTGAATTGAACCGAGATATGACCGAGATAATATTAGAGCTTACAGATGTCAGTCAATTACTGTCTATATTTAAGGAACTATGTCCATATGAACTATCTGATGAATTACCACCACTTAGGGATATTTAGCACACTATTAATTTAATTCTTCAATCATCATCACTTAATTTATCATACTATAAAATGAATTTTATTGAACATATCGAACAAAAAAGACGTAGTGAGCAAAGACGGACATCAAAACTTATTTTAGTGAGAAGTTAAATTATGCAAAATAGACAAGTAATTCTATATAGTTGTACAAACACTTCAATATTCGAGGCATTACTTGTTTCATAAGGAATTTATTTTATATTCTAACTATAAGGTTTAAAATACTTAAAAAACTCGTAATAGAAATTAGGGTATCTGAATATTAAATGGGTCAAATTTATATATAAATACATATTTATGTTAAAATATTATATTGGAATGACAATAAACTCATGGATTCCTAAAATAGAGTAGGTGTCATCTTACAACACAGACCTTGTTTGCTTCGAGTCTCCACATTTCGATCATTGTGGAACAAGATATATCAGACAATTTGAATTTAGACCATCCAATTAGGCCCACATCCTACTCTCACACACAGCCCCATGTTTGTTTAGTCTAGCACACACACTAGATCAAAGTGAACTTATTGCACATTGATTCAATCATTCCTAGAACACACACTAGTTTTAACGCATTTGTGGCATCCCATTTTGGTTTGGTAAGTTTCAATGCACGCAATAATCTGTTTGATTGGCTCATTTTTTATAAGCTATTATATAGCTAAATCTCAAAATTATAATAAATTAGTTTTTTTTTTTCAAAAATTAAATTATTTATCTAAATAATCCAGCCTAAGTCAATTCTCAAGAAATGCTTCTCACAATTCTTGAAACCTTCTATATACTCAAAACTACTTATCCAACTCCTGGCTTGAACCCTTCCTTCTATTGCAACATGATGTTCAACTCTTTGCATACAATCCTAGCCATAGCTGACTACTACTCTTTCCCATAGCCAACGCCCCACCTATCTTTTAACCTGCAATCCCATGCCACTTAGGGGTGTCAAAATATAATGCGACATGAAAACTCATCCCGAACCCAACATGAGAATTTCAGGTTTGGGTCAACCCATTTGGAAAGACGTATCTGACGCTTAATTTGACTTATCAATTTTTGTTATGAATAATTGATATTAATTCCATCAAATTTCTCAAATTCAATGTTGCATATAAAATTGAATCGCATGACACTTAATCAATTCAGCTAAATTTTTTTTCAAATTGATTGTGATAAGCTAGGGATTAAAAGGAAATTTGCAAATCATGAAGAAACGCATGAGTGAAGACTGTGATTGTGGCAAGACGCACACAATCGAGCGATGATAGAAGACGCACACATGATCATGGTGAGGCAGACACGATCGAATGAGCCATTGACAATGTGCACGATTATTAAGTGAACCTAATTGGGAAGTTCGAATCAAAATCATCGAGTATATGGGTACTGTGAAGATCAAATCGGAAGACTCAAGGCCGACCAAGGCGTGCGTGGCTTGGTGGTTGTGTAATGTTCAAGCTCAAGCATGACAAAAATGAGATCAACATATGCAACAAGAATTTTAATTTCCTTCAATATGTGCATGTGCTAGCTGGATATGTATTATTCGAGCAAATCTCCATGCACCACTAAGGTTCTTCATTTTGAGTGATTTTGTTAGACCGGTCCATTGGTCCAGGCGGGACCAGTTCACGGGCGAAAATATCGCGAACAGGCGGAGAACAAGCGGCCGTCCGCCCCCGTAGAGCCGTTTAGGAAGTTTTTTTTTTAGCGTTTTGAGAGGGAAATTTGAACGTAGGGATTGTTTAGGGAATTCCTTTTGATTTGTATGCATTAAATAGTTGATTTAGCTAGGGTTTGAGTATCTTGAATTTGGCTGAAATTTGAGATCTCTTAGATTTAGGTTTTCTTTGGGCTCTTGGCGTTGCCAGAGATTTGGGAGAGATTGATCCTCCTCTCGAATTGAGGATCAATTGTATCTTTGCTGTTT
>NW_021319945.1:1553236-1560218 GCF_001605985.2 Dendrobium catenatum | reverse complement strand
TTTTTTAGCGTTTTGAGAGGGAAATTTGAACGTAGGGATTGTTTAGGGAATTCCTTTTGATTTGTATGCATTAAATAGTTGATTTGGCTAGGGTTTGAGTATCTTGAATTTGGCTGAAATTTGAGATCTCTTAGATTTAGGTTTTCTTTGGGCTCTTGGCGTTGCCAGAGATTTGGGAGAGATCGATCCTCCTCTCGAATTGAGGATCAATTGTATCTTTGCTGTTTTCTTCTTCTACTAGTGGAATACAAATCTCTCTTTGAGTTTTCTTTCCAATTTCCTCTGAAATTCTGCTGTAAACTGCTGTAAACAACAGATTTGCCGTGTTTTTCTGTTGTGGACAGCCGTTTCCATCGGATCTACTTCAGTTTTGGTGAGAAACACTTGGGAATCCAAGTGTTTCCTATCAGATTTCTATCCTTAGTGGCCTGTGTATATTATTAGAATTTTAGCATGTGTGACACATGCTTGCTTTCCTTTCTATAGCGTAAACTAGATTGTTGCTGGGAGTTTATGTTTATTTATTGTTTTCTTATGTAGATTTTGGTGACTATTAAATTATTATAGGAGATGAAAAAAAAAATGTTTATCATTTTTTACATTAATAGCAATTGATTTTTGTTAAAGCTAAGCATCGAGAACATGAGGATTATAATTTTTTGTGTATTTTCATCATGCATCTCATCATAAACTTCATTAGTAATCCTAGACTCTTAATCATTCACAAATTATCCTTCCTTCCAAATCTGTACTTATATAAAGGCAAAAGGAGGAGCCAAAAATAATAAATGCTGGATAATGGCAGATGGCTTAAATCTTGAAGGGAAAAAAATAGTCAATAGGCACCTGTTTCACCAGAATAAGATGATGTTCCATCATCATTTGTAGAAATGTTGGGAACCAAGGAGATGGATGTATGGTATCTTGACTTCCAATCTTTACCTCTCCACATGAGAATCTGCTCCTGATCAAAAGACAGCAGCACACAAGGCACAAGATCCTGCAAAACAAAAATAGGAAGAAAGCCTATAACCAAATTGATGCAGCAAGACGAGGGAAGAGGACAAATTTATGTAGCATTGGTCATGGTTCTTGGAACCACACTAAGAAAGGAACACCAAAAGAAGCTGATAGGAAATACTTGAGTTCGCAAGTAACCCTAAGGTAATACTTGAGTTCGCAAGCAAACCTAATCGAAATTAGTACAAAACAGATAGAAATCTGCTGTTGCAGTAGGAAAATCAGCACCTTCGCAGCAGGTTTTGCAATAAAACAGTGGAAAATTGGGAGGAAAAGCAAAGCGTTCGCTAGTAGATGCAAGAAAATGATAAAAGATACAACGTTCTTCGATTCGAGAGGAAGAACAACTCTCCACAAGTCTCTAGCAAACCCTAGAGCCCAAGCACACAATGAGATCTCAAACTTTCATTCAAAATTCCAGATGAGATTCCAATTACCTCCTAAGCTCCTAATTAACATCAAAGGACAATTACAAACTTCTTAAAACAGCCCCCCTCATTCAAATTTTTCCCTCCTAAGTTGAATTAGACCAAGCATGGCCCCCCTAGGCCCCCCCCCCCCCTTTCTTTCTCTGTCTTCCGCCGCCGCTTGTAGACATGGATTGGTCCAGGTTGGACCGGTCCAGCCGGCCGCTCCTGGGCCAGCAGCATATCAATACTCCCCTCCCAATGACTCACCTTGTCCTCAAAGTGGAAAGAAGGGAATTGATCCTTCATTCTATCAATTTGTTCCCATGTAGCGTCGAAATCAGGGAGGCCTCTCCATTTAATCAACACTTCTTTGTTGCCCTTTTTATCTGATCGGACTCCTGCCAGCTCTAGTGGTTCTAAAACTAGCTCTAAGTCATCCGTCATAGTACCTGGTAGTTCTTCACTTGTTACATGCTCCCCTATGGCCTTTCTCAGCTGAGACACATGGAACACTAGATGTATAGTGGCTGATGGGGGTAGTTTCAATCGGTATGCCACTGCTCTAATCCTTTCCAAAACCTGATAGGTGCCAAAGTATCTTGGTGCTAATTTCTCATTTCCCCTTCTAGCCACTATCCTCTGCCTGTATGGTCGTAGTTTCAAGAACACCTTCTCCCCCACTTCAAACTGCATGTCTCTCCTGTGTGAGTCCGCATGCTTCTTCATGATCTATTGTGCCCTCAACAGATGTTTCTTCAGTTCTTCCAACACATTGTCCCTTTCCTCCAGGTACAGCTCAACTAACGAAACGGGTGTACTACCTCTCCCAAAGTGTACTAGGTGTGGAGGGTCCCTTCCATACAACACTTTGAATGGGATCATCTGGGAGGCAGAATGGTACGAGGTATTGTACCAATACTCAGCCCAAGGCAACCACTTTGCCCACATCCGCGGGGTCTCGGACACAAAGCACCTCAAATAGGTCTCCAAACTTCGGTTCACCACCTCCATCGGCCCGTCTGTCTGTGGATGGTAGGCGGTGCTTCTCTTGAGGATAGTGCACTGCAATCAAAACAGCTCCCTACAAAACTGACTAAGGAACACCTTGTCTCCATCCGTCACTATCGATTCAGGAATCCCGTGCAGTCTAACAACCTCCCTGATAAATGCTACTGCTACTGACATTGCGGTGTAGAGATGTTGTAAGAGGATGAAGTGTGCATACTTACTAAGTCTGTCCACCACCACCATGATGACAGTGTATCATTCTGATCGTGGTAATCCGTCGATGAAGTCCATGGACACTTCCTCCCAAACTTTGTTTGGAAGTGTCAACGGTTCTAGTAATCCTCCTGGAGCCATAGCCATGTATTTGTTTCTTTAGCACACTTCATACCTCACCACCAGCTCCACATCTTTATGCATCCCCTTCCAATAGAGCTTTGCTGCTAGCCTCTTGTATGTCTTCTGAACTCTTGAATGGCCTCCAACTGCGCTGTCGTGGAACTCCTGCAACAAGTGGGAAATATGTATGGAGGTTTGTGGCATCACAAACCTCCCTTGATACAATAGTCTCTCCCCCTCAATGCAGTAACTAGGATGGCTACTCTTATCTTTCCTCAGATCCTCCCTGATTTTTCCCAATTCTTCATGCTTTCTTCCTTGATTGCCCCCTAGTCGACCATCAAGGATATAGACAGAGCTAACTCCTGGAGCTCATCCACACATCGGGACAGGGCGTTAGCTGCTTTATTTTCCAAACCAGGCCTGTACTAGATCTCGAAATCGTAGCCCAAAAGTTTGAATGGCCACCACTGATGCTCCTCAGTCACCATCCTTTGCTCCAAGAGGTAGTTTAAACTTCTCTAATCAGTCCGGGCAATGAAGTGCCGACCCAAAAGATAGGGGCGCTGCTTCTGAATGGCCAAGACAATCGCCATCAGCTCCCTCTCATACACTGACTTCAATCTTGCCTTGGTTGATAGCACTTGATTGAAGTATGTTATAGGCCTGTGGTTCTGCATCAACACTGCTCCCAACCCATATCTTGATGCATCGGTCTCTACAACAAAGGCCTGACTGAAATCTGGAAGAGCTAGAACAGGAACAGTGGTCATGGCTTTCTTCAACTTCTCAAATTCCTGGGTCGCTGCATCTCCCCAGGAGAAGTTGTCTTTCTTCAGCTGCTCAGTCAAAGGCCATGCAATGGTACCACACCTTCACGAACTTCCTGTAATAGTCAGTCAATCCTAGGAAACCCCTCAACTCTCTTATGTTCCTAGGTAGTGGCCATTTCTGCATTGCCTCAATTTTGGTTTGGTCGGCCGCCACTCCTTGGGATACCACATGTCCCAAATATTCCACATTGGACTGAGCAAAACTGCATTTCTTCAGGTTGGCTCTAAGTTGATGCTCCTGCGGTACTTCTAAGATCATCCTCAATTGTTCCAAGTGCTCCTCCCCAATCTTGCTGTATACCAGAATATCATCAAAGAAGACCAGTACAAACTTCCTGAAGTACGGCTTGAACACCCTGTTCATCAAGAATTGAAACGTAACAGGAGCGTTAGTCAACCCAAAGGGCATTACCAGAAATTCATAATGCCCTTCATGTATCTTGAACACTTCTTTTGAACATCTGCCTCCCTCATTCTGATCTGGTGGTATCCGGATTTTAAGTCCAACTTGGAAAACATCACTGCCCTATGTAGCTCGTCCAACAGCTCATCAATCACCGGAATTGAGAACTAGTCTGGTACATAGCCCCTATTCAGAGCCCTGTAATCCACACAGAATCTCTAACTCCCATCCTACTTCTTGACCAGGAGAACTGATTAGAAAAAGGGTTGACGCTGGGTCTGATGATCCCCACCTCTAGCATTTCCTGTATCAACTTCTCAATCTCATCTTTCTAAATATGTGGGTAACGGTAAGGACGGACGTTGATCGGTGTATCCCCTTCTTTCAAAGTAATGGCATACTCCAACTCCCTCTGAGGAGGTAAACCTTGGGAGGTTGAAAGACCTCGCTGAACTTGTGTATGAGCGGCTGCACTGTAGATGGATCATTGCCTTCTTCCTCTAATCTGACCCCTTTCAGGCGGTGCAACTCCACTAAGTAGCCTCCTCCCTCCTCCTGAATGGTTTTGATTGAGGATTTGAGAGAAACCCCTGCCTTGGTCAGCCCGGCATCACCCTGAATCATCCTCCTTCTTCCCCCCATACCACTAGCTCCATCCTCAGTGTACCCAATTGATCTTGGTTTTCCCCAATGTTTGCAGCCACTTCATCCCCAGGATGACATCAGTGCTCCACAATTCCAAGGGAAGGAAGACCTCCCTCACCTGGATCCCCTGAATCTTTAGCATCACCCCTCTACAAACTCCTCTACCAATTTCCACCTTTCCCGTGCCCATCATCGCCCCATAGTCTCCTGTATCCACTAACTCCATCCCCAACAGTTCAACGATCTGGTTGGAAATGAAATTGTGGGTTGCCCAACTGTCACTCAATACCACCACCTCACGGTCAGGCGGTCAGCTATCTCTCATTTCACTTTCATAGTGTGACTCGGAGTGAATCTGTTAGACCGGTCCTCCATGGACCGGTCCAGCTGTTTTACCGCAGGAGGAGGCCGGCAGGCTCAAAGGAGGGGGAAAGAGTGGGGTCCACTTGAGATTCAAATACTTTCTTGGAGCCAAAAGAAGTGGAAGCAAGGGCTATTTGGTCCTTTTGTGTTATTTTTGAATTGTATGCATTAAGTAGGGAGAAAAGCATAGATTAGGGTTATGTGAAATTTGCTTGGGAGTTTTCTTATTCTTCTTTGGTGGCTAGGGCTCTAGATCGAATTCTAGAGAATTGGGAGAGTGCGATCCTCCTCTCGAATAGAGGATCCTTGTATCTTTGCTATTTTCCTTGCATCTATTAGTAAAATATAAGTTTTTTCTCCAAATTTCTCGCCGTTTTTCTTTGTTTTTCCACTGTTTTGGGCTGTTTTCCTGCTGTGGACAGCAGTTTGTATTGCGTTCAAGTATTTCCTATCAAATTGGTATCATAGCAAGTCTTGGGACAAATCGTGAGCTGTTTTTGTCCGAATTCAGCGGCTGAAATTGCACCAGCGAAGGAGAAATTTGCTGAAATTTTTTTTTTCAAATCCTGAGATCTTCTCCTAATTTGCAAGCCGTAGGAGATGGCGGCTAAAAAGGTGGATGCCTTGGAGGAGAGAATTGAAGGAGAAATAAATCAAATCAAGGAGACCGTGGAGGAACGAATGTCTTCCATGGAGGGGCAAGTGGCCGATCTACGGGAGATGATGAAGAAGATGTTGGAGTTTCAAACCCAATCGGCGGCGTCTGATGCAAAAGGGCCAGCGGCGAAGAACACCAACTGTGAAATCCATCGGGAGGAAGAGGAGGTGGAAATCGTGGAAGGAAGTAGGGGAAGGCCTTATTTGGAGCCCTTCCAGAGGGAGAAGAGAGGAGGAAGATATGGGGAAAGGCAAGGCTACGGAGGCGTGGAACCAAGAGGTGCTGGTTGGGTTTTTGAAGGGGGATTGGGCGCTGGAAAGCTGTTTTTGAAGATCGAAGAGGGGATTTTGAAGGGAGATTGGGTCAGGGCAGAGAAGGGGAAGATCGGGAGACATGGGGGGGTCTAGCACATGGGAGAGGGGAAACTATGGAGGTTTAAGGGGGAATGGCGGGGATCGGAAGATGAGAAAATTGAAAATGCCCATTTTTGAAGGGGAAGATGCCTATGAGTGGATCTACAAGGCGGAGAGGTACTTTGCTGTTAACGGCTTGACGGAGGAGGAGAAGTTATCGGCAGCGGGCTTGTGTCTGGAAGGGAAGGCAAACTCTTGGTACCAGTGGAGAGATCAGAGGAGACCTATCCAGAGCTGTGGAGAATTCAAGGATAGTTTTTTAGAGCGTTTCCAAACCGACCGGGGAGGAGACTTCTACGAGCAGTTCTTTGCCCTAGTGCAGGAGGGATCTGTGGCGGACTACCGAGAGAGGTTTGAGCATCTGGCCAGCAGGGTAGAGCGCTTGTCCGAGACGATGCTGGAGGGGAATTTTATGAAGGGGTTAAAGGCCGAGGTGCAAGCAACAGTGAAGGTCCTGATGCCCAGGGACCTAGGGGAGGCCATGAAGCTTGCACAGCTGGTTGAAAATCAAAAGAACCTGGAGAAAGGAGCTAGGAGTAGTAGTAGCTCAGGAGGCACTTACAGGTGGATGACTACCCACCTAGCCCCCAAGGGAGCGTCCCCAGGAGGGATGAAAGAAACGAAGGAAAAAGTCACAGGAGAAGGAAATATGGGGCAGTTCAAGAGACTCATTGAGAAGGAAATGCATGAGAAAAGAACAAAAGGGCTGTGTTTTCGATGCGATGAAAAATACATGCCAGGGCACAAGTGCAAGGATCGAACTCTTCAAGTTCTCCTCGTTTGTGAAGACGAGGAAGACGAAGAGGGAGGGGAAAGCGATTCTGAGGTGGAGGAGGAAAAGATGCATCTGGATGTGGCAGAAGTCTCTCTCAACTCTGTAGTGGGATTCACTC